>NW_027188690.1:0-12500 GCF_041381155.1 Argopecten irradians | reverse complement strand
ACCTAACCCGTCATAGATTTTTTTATATGTTATCATTTCCAGGTTCTACCCGTCATAGTTTTTTATTTGTAATCATCCCCAGTTCTTTTGTCAAGTTTTTTTATATGTTATCATTCCCAGGTTCTAACCCGTCATGTTTTGTATTTATCATCCCCCAGGGTTCTACCTGTCATCGAGTTTTTATATGTTATTATTCCCAGGTTCTATCCGTCCATAGTCTTATATGTTATCACCTTCCCAGGTTCTATCGCGTCATAGTTTTTATTATGTGTTGACAACCCCGAGGTTCGACTTGTCAATAGTTTTGTTGTATGTTTCATCGCCCTAAGGTTCTACCCGTCATAGTTTTTTTATGTTATGTTATCATTTCCCAGGTTCTACCCGTCATAGTTTTTTTATATGTTATCAGGTTCTACCCATAGTTTTTATGTTATCATCCCCAGGTTCTACCCGTCATAGTTTTTTTATATGTTATCATCCCCAGGTTCTATATATTTGTTATCATCCCCAGGTTCTACCCGTCATAGTTTTTTTTATATGTTATCATCCCCAGGTTCTACCCGTCATAGTTTTTTTATATGTTATCATCCCCAGGTTCTACCCGTCATAGTTTTTTTTATTGTTATCATCCCCAGGTTCTACCCGTCATAGTTTTTTATATGTTATCATCATCCCAGGTTCTACCCGTCATAGTTTTTTTATGTTCATCATTCTATCCCATAGTTTTTTTTATGTTATCATCCCCCAGGTTCTACCCGTCATAGTTTTTTGTATATGTTATCATCCCCAGGTTCTACCCGTCATAGTTTTTTTATGTTTATCATCCCCAGGTTCTACCCGTCATAGTTTTTTTATGTTATCATCCCCAGGTTCTACCCGTCATAGTTTTTTTATATGTTATCATCCCCAGGTTCTACCCGTCATAGTTTTTTGTATATGTATCATTTCCCCAGTTCTACCCGTCATAGTTTTTATATGTTATCATCCCCAGGTTCTACCCGTCATAGTTTTTTATATGTTATCATTCCCCAGGTTCTACCCGTCATAGTTTTTTTTATATGTTATCATCCCCAGGTTCTACCCGTCATGTTTTTATATGTTATCATTCCCCAGGTTCTACCCGTCATAGTTTTTTTTTTTGTATTCATTTTCTATATGTTATGTTATCATCCCCAGGTTCTACCCGTCATAGTTTTTTTTATATGTTATCATTTCCCCAGGTTCTACCCGTCATAGTTTTTTTATGTTATCATCCCCCAGGTTCTACCCGTCATAGTTTTTTTATGTTATCATCCCCAGGTTCTACCCGTCATAGGTTTTTTTTATATGTTATCATTTTCATCGGTTCTACCCCCAGTTCATCATAGTTTTTATATGTTATCATCCCCAGGTTCTATACCGTTCATAGTTTTTTTTTTATATGTTATCATTTCCAGGTTCTACCCGTCATAGTTTTTTTTTATATGTTATCATCCCCAGGTTCTACCCGTCATAGTTTTTATATGTTATCATCCCCAGGTTCTACCCGTCATAGTTTTTATATGTTATCATCCCCAGGTTCTACTTGTCATAGTTTTTATATGTTATCATCCCCAGGTTCTACCCGTCATAGTTTTTTTTATATGTTATCATCCCCAGGTTCTACCCGTCATAGTTTTTATATGTTATCATCCCCAGGTTCTACCCGTCATAGTTTTTTTTGTTATGTTATCATCCCCAGGTTCTACCCGTCATAGTTTTTTGTATGTTATCATAGGTTCTACCCGTCATAGTTTTTTATATGTTATCATCCCCAGGTTCTACCCGTCATAGGTTTTTATATGTTATCCCGGTTCTACCCGTCATAGTTTTTTATATGTTATCATCCCCAGGTTCTACCCGTCATAGTTTTTATATGTTATCATCCCCCGTCATAGTTTTTAATATGTATATCATCCCCAGGTTCTACCCGTCATAGTTTTTTTTTTTTATTTATCATCCCCAGGTTCTACCCGTTATCATCCCCAGGTTCTACCCGTCATAGTTTTTATATTGTTATCATCCCCAGGTTCTACCCGTCATAGTTTTTTTTTATGTTATCATCCCCAGGTTCTACCCGTCATAGTTTTTTTTATATGTTATCATTCTACCCCAGGTTCTACCCGTCATAGTTTCATTTTATATGTTATCATTTTTCTACCCGTCATAGTTATTTGTATTATCCCCAGGTTCTACCCGTCATAGTTTTTTTTATGTTATCATCCCAGTTCTATCATTCCCCATATGTTCTACCCAGGTTCTACCCGTATTGTTTTTTTATATGTTATCATTCCCAGGTTCTACCCGTTCATAGTTTTTTTATGTTATCATCCCCAGGTTCTACCCGTCATAGTTTTTTATATGTTATCATCCCCAGGTTCTACCCGTCATAGTTTTTTTATATTTATCATTCCCAGGTTCTAGTCATAGTTTTTGTATGTTATCATCATAGTTTTTTTTTATGTTATCATCCCCAGGTTCTACCCGGTTCATAGTCATAGTTTTTTATATGTTATCATCCCCAGGTTCTACCCGTCATATGTTTTTATATGTTATCATCCCCAGGTTCTACCCGTCATAGTTTTTTATATGTTATCATCCCCAGGTTCTACCCGTCATAGTTTTTTTATATGTTATCATTCCCAGGTTCTACCCGTCATAGTTTTTTTTGTTATCCCAGTTCTACCCGTCATAGTTTTTTATATGTTATCATCCCCAGGTTCTACCCGTCATAGTTTTTTATATGTTTCTATCATAGTTTTTATATGTTATCCCCCAGGTTCTACCCGTCATAGTTTTTTTTATGTTATCATCCCCAGGTTCTACCCGTCATAGTTTTTTATATGTTATCATTCCCAGGTTCTACCCGTCATAGTTTTTTATGTTTATCATCCCCAGGTTCTATCCCGTCATACTTTTTTGTATGTTATCATCTCCAGGTTCTACCCGTCATAGTTTTTTTTATATGTTATCATTCCCAGGTTCTACCCGTCATAGTTTTTTATATGTTATCATCCCCAGGTTCTACCCGTCATAGTTTTTTATATGTTATCATTCCCAGGTTCCCCATAGGTTATCTATTTCCCCAGGTTCTACCGTCATAGTTTTTTTGTATGTTATCATTTCCCCAGGTTCTACCCGTCATAGTTTTTATATGTTATCATCCCCAGGTTCTACCCGTCATGTTTTTTTATGTTATCATCCCCAGGTTCTACCCGTCATAGTTTTTTTTTATTTGTATGTTATCATCCCCCCAGGTTCTACCCGTCATAGTTTTTTATGTATCATCCCCAGGTTCTACCCGTCATAGTTTTTATATGTTATCATCCCCAGGTTCTACCCGTCATTTTTTTTATATGTTATCCCAGGTTCTACCATAGTTTTTTTTATGTTATCATTTCCCAGGTTCTACCGTCATAGTTTTTATATTATATGTTATCATTTCCCAGGTTCTACCCGTCATAGTTTTTATATGTTATCATCCCCAGGTTCTACCCGTCATAGTTTTTTTTTATATATGTTATCATCCCAGGTTCTACCCGTCATAGTTTTTTTTATATGTTATCATCCCCAGGTTCTACCCGTCATAGTTTTTTCATATGTTTATATTTATCCCAGGTTCTACCCGTCATTTTTTTATATGTTATCATCCCCAGGTTCTACCCGTCATAGTTTTTTGTATGTTATCATCCCCAGGTTCTACCCGTCATAGTTTTTTTTTTATATGTTATCATTCCCAGGTTCTACCCGTCATAGTTTTTATATGTTATCATTTCCCAGGTTTCTACCGTCATAGTTTTTATATGTTATCATCCCAGGTTCTACCCGTCATAGTTTTTTATATGTTATCCCCCAGGTTCTACCCGTCATAGTTTTTTTATGTTATCATTTCCCAGGTTCTACCCGTCATTTTTTTTTTATATTTATCATAGTTTTTTATTTTGTTATCATCCCCAGGTTCTACCCGTCATAGTTTTTTATATGTTATCATCCCCAGGTTCTACCCGTCATAGTTTTTTTTATATGTTATCATCCCCAGGTTCTACCCGTCATAGTTTTTATATGTTATCATCCCCAGGTTCTACCCGTCATAGTTTTTGTATGTTATCATCCCCAGGTTCTACCCGTCATAGTTTTTATATGTTATCATCCCCAGGTTCTACCCGTCATAGTTTTTATATGTTATCATCCCCAGGTTCTACTTGTCATAGTTTTTGTATGTTATCATCCCCAGGTTCTACCCGTCATAGTTTTTATATGTTATCATCCCCAGGTTCTACCCGTCATAGTTTTTATATGTTATCATCCCCAGGTTCTACCCGTCATAGTTTTTATATGTTATCATCCCCAGGTTCTACCCGTCATAGTTTTTATATGTTATCATCCCCAGGTTCTACCCGTCATAGTTTTTGTATGTTATCATCCCCAGGTTCTACCCGTCATAGTTTTTATATGTTATCATCCCCAGGTTCTATCCGTCATAGTTTTTATATGTTATCATCCCCAGGTTCTACCCGTATATATGTTATCATCCCCAGGTTCTACCCGTCATAGTTTTTTTATGTTGTTATCATCCCCCAGGTTCTACCCGTCATAGTTTTTTTTATGTTTATCATCCCCAGGTTCTACCCGTCATAGTTTTTTCATTTTTACCAGGTTCTACCCGTCATATTATGTTATCATCCCCAGGTTCTACCCGTCATAGTTTTTTTTTATATATGTTATCATCCCCAGGTTCTACCCGTCATAGTTTTTATATGTTATCATCCCCAGGTTCTACCTGTCATAGTTTTTATATGTTATCATCCCCAGGTTCTACCCATCATAGTTTTTATATGTAATCATCCCCAGGTTCTACCCGTCATAGTTTTTATGTTATCATCCCCAGGTTCTACCCGTCATAGTTTTTATATGTTATCATCCCCAGGTTCTACCCGTCATAGTTTTTATATGTTATCATCCCCAGGTTCTACCCGTCATAGTTTTTTTTATATGTTATCATCCCCAGGTTCTACCCGTCATAGTTTTTTTATATGTTATCATCCCCCAGGTTCTACCCGTCATAGTTTTTTTTTATCATTTATCATCCAGGTTCTACCCGTCATAGTTTTTTTTGTTATGTTATCATTGTTTATCATTTCCAGGTTCTACCCGTCATAGTTTTTTATGTTATCATTTCCCAGGTTCTACCCGTCATAGTTTTTATATGTTATCATCCCCAGGTTCTACCCGTCATAGTTTTTGTATGTTATCATTTCCAGGTTCTACCCGTCATAGTTTTTATATGTTATCATCCCCAGGTTCTACCCGTCATAGTTTTTATATGTTATCATCCCCAGGTTCTACCCGTCATAGTTTTTATATGTTATCATCCCCAGGTTCTACCCGTCATAGTTTTTTATGTTGTTATCATTTCCCGTCAGTTTTTTTATGTTATCAGGTTCTACCCGTCATAGTTTTTATATGTTATCATCCCCAGGTTCTACCCGTCATAGTTTTTATATGTTATCATCCCCAGGTTCTACCCGTCATAGTTTTTATATGTTATCATCCCCAGGTTCTACCCGTCATAGTTTTTTGTATGTTATCATCCCCAGGTTCTACCCGTCATAGTTTTTTTTATATGTTATCATCCCCAGGTTCTACCCGTCATAGTTTTTATATGTTATCATCCCCAGGTTCTACCCGTCATAGTTTTTATTTATCCCCAGTTCATAGTCATAGTTTTTATATGTTATCATCCCCAGGTTCTACCCGTCATAGTTTTTATATGTTATCATTTCCCCAGTTCTATATCATAGTTTTTGTATGTTATCATCCCCAGGTTCTACCCGTCATAGTTTTTATATGTTATCATCCCCAGGTTCTACCCGTCATAGTTTTTTTATATGTTATCATCCCCAGGTTCTACCCGTCATAGTTTTTATATGTTATCATTCCCAGGTTCTACCCGTCATAGTTTATGTTATCATCCCAGGTTCTACCCGTTTAGTTTTATGTTATCATCATTTCCCAGGTTCTACCCGTCATAGTTTTTTATATGTTATCATCCCCAGGTTCTACCCGTCATAGTTTTTTGTTATCATCCCCAGGTTCTATGTTATCATCCCCAGGTTCTACCCGTCATAGTTTTTTATATGTTATCATCCCCAGGTTCTACCCGTCATAGTTTTTTATGTTATCATCCCCAGGTTCTACCCGTCATAGTTTTTTTCATATAGTTTTTTTTATGTTATCATTCCCAGGTTCTACCCGTCATAGTTTTTTTATATGTTATCATCCCCAGGTTCTACCCGTCATAGTTTTTTATATGTTATCATTTTTCTACCCGTCATAGTTTTTTTTATTATGTTATCATTCCCAGGTTCTATTTCTACCCGTCATTTTTTATATGTTATCATCCCAGGTTCTACCCGTCATAGTTTTTTTATGTTATCATTCCCCAGGTTCTACCCGTCATAGTTTTTTATATGTTATCATCCCCAGGTTCTACTTGTCATAGTTTTTTTATATGTTATCATTACCTACCAGGTTCTACCCGTCATAGTTTTTATATGTTATCATTTCCAGGTTCTACCTGTCATACTTTTTATATGTTATCATTTCCAGGTTCTACTGGTCATAGTTTTTTTTATATGTTATCATTCCCAGGTTCTACCCGTCATAGTTTTTATATGTTATCATCCCCAGGTTCTACCCGTCATAGTTTTTATATGTTATCATCCCCAGGTTCTACCCGTCATAGTTTTTATATGTTATCATCCCCAGGTTCTACCCGTCATAGTTTTTGTATGTTATCATCCCCAGGTTCTACCCGTCATAGTTTTTATATGTTATCATCCCCAGGTTCTACCCGTCATAGTTTTTATATGTTATCATCCCCAGGTTCTACCTGTCATAGTTTTTATATGTTATCATCCCCAGGTTCTACCCGTCATAGTTTTTTTTATATGTTATCATTCCCAGGTTCTACCCGTCATAGTTTTTATATGTTATTATTTCACAGGTTCTACCCGTCATAGTTTTTTTGTATGTTATCATCCCCAGGTTCTACCCGTCATAGTTTTTATATGTTATCATCCCCAGGTTCTACCCGTCATAGTTTTTATATGTTATCATCCCCAGGTTCTACCCGTCATAGTTTTTTTATGTTATCATTTCCCCAGTTACCCGTCATAGTTTTTTTTTATATGTTATCATCCCCAGGTTCTACCCGTCATAGTTTTTTATGTTATCATTTCCCCCAGGTTCTATTGTCATAGTTTTTTATGTTATGTTAGGTTCATAGTTTTTTTGTATGGTTTACAGGTTCTACCCGTCATAGTTTTTATATGTTATCATCCCCAGGTTTCTACCCGTCATAGTTTTTTTATATGTTATCATTTCCAGGTTCTACCCGTCATAGTTTTTTATGTTATCATTATTCATACCCGTCATAGTTTTTTATATGTTATCATCCCCAGGTTCTACCCGTCATAGTTTTTATATGTTATCATCCCCAGGTTCTACCCGTCATAGTTTTTTTTATATGTTATCATCCCCAGGTTCTACCCGTCATAGTTTTTTGTATGTTATCATCCCCAGGTTCTACCCGTCATAGTTTTTTTTATATGTTATCATCCCCAGGTTCTACCCGTCATAGTTTTTTTTTATATGTTATCATTTCCAGGTTCTACCCGTCATAGTTTTTTTTATTATATGTTATCATCCCCAGATTCTACCCGTCATAGTTTTTATATGTTATCATCCCCAGGTTCTACCCGTCATAGTTTTTTTTTATATGTTATCATTTCCAGGTTCTACCCGTCATAGTTTTTATATGTTATCATTTCCAGGTTCTACTCGTTATAGTTTTTATATGTTATCATCCCCAGGTTCTACCCGTCATAGTTTTTTTATATGTTATCATCCCAGGTTCTACCCGTCATAGTTTTTTATATGTTATCATCCCCAGGTTCTACCCGTCATCATAGTCATACCCCAGGTTCTACCCGTCATAGTTTTTTTGTATGTTATCATCCCCAGGTTCTACCCGTCATAGTTTTTTTATATGTTATCATCCCAGGTTCTACCCGTCATAGTTATTATCATCCCAGGTTACCCGTCATAGTTTTTTTGTATGTTATCATTTCCCAGGTTCTACCCGTCATAGTTTTTATATGTTATCATCCCCAGGTTCTACCCGTCATAGTTTTTTATATGTTTTATCATCCCCAGGTTCTACCCGTCATAGTTTTTTTATATATGTTATCATCCCCAGGTTCTACCATAGTTTTTTTTATGTTATCATCCCAGGTTCTACCCGTCATTTTTTATATGTTATCATCCCCAGGTTCTACATAGTTTTTTTAGTTTTTTGTTATCATTTCCCCAGGTTCTACCGTCATAGTTTTTATATGTTATACCCCAGGTTCTATATTTTTATATGTTATCATTTCCCAGGTTCTACCCGTCATAGTTTTTATATGTTATCATCCCCAGGTTCTACCCGTCATAGTTTTTTTATATGTTATCATCCCCAGGTTCTACCGTCATAGTTTTTATTTTATCATTCCCAGGTTCTACCCGTCATAGTTTTTTTATTTTTATCATCCCCAGGTTCTACCCGTCATAGTTTTTTGTTATATCATGTTATCATCCCCATTTCCAGTTCTACCCGTCATAGTTTTTTATATGTTATCATTTCCAGGTTCTACCCGTCATAGTTTTTTTTGTGTTATCATCCCCATATCTACCATTTCCAGGTTCTACCCCGTCATAGTTTTTTTTATATGTTATATTTCCAGGTTCTACCCGTCATAGTTTTTTTTTTCTCATCCCAGGTTCTACCCGTCATAGTTTTTATATGTTATCATCCCCAGGTTCTACCCGTCATAGTTTTTTTATGTTATCATCCCAGGTTCCATAGTTCTACCCGTCATAGTTTTTTTATGTTATCATTTCCAGGTTCTACCTGTTATTTTTTATATTTATCATCCCAGGTTCTACCGTCATAGTTTTTTATATGTTATCATCCCCAGGTTCTACCCGTCATAGTTTTTATATGTTATCATCCCCAGGTTCTACTTGTCATAGTTTTTTATATATGTTATCATCCCCAGGTTCTACCCGTCATAGTTTTTTATGTTTATCATGGTTCTTATCATCCCCCAGGTTCTACCCGTCATAGTTTTTATATGTTATCATCCCCAGGTTCTACCCGTCATAGTTTTTATATGTTATCATCCCCAGGTTCCCCCGTCATAGTTTTTTGTCATATGTTTATCATTCCCAGGTTCTACCGTCATAGTTTTTATATGTTATCATCCCAGGTTCTACCCGTCATAGTTTTTTATGTTTATCATCCCCAGGTTCTACCCGTCATAGTTTTTTATGTTTATCATCCCCAGGTTCTACCCGTCATAGTTTTTTGTATATGTTATCATCCCCAGGTTCTACCCGTCATAGTTTTTTATATGTTATCATTTCCCAGGTTCTACCCGTCATAGTTTTTTGTATGTTATCATCCCCAGGTTCTACCTGTCATAGTTTTTTATTTTATATGTTATCATCCCCAGGTTCTACCCGTCATAGTTTTTTATATGTTATCATCCCCCCAGGTTCTACCCCGTTTTTATATGTTTTTCATTTTTTGTATGTTATCCCCAGGTTTCCCATAGGTTCCCCCCAGGTTCTACCCGTCATAGTTTTTTATATGTTATCATCCCCAGGTTCTACCCGTCATAGTTTTTATGTTATCATCCCCAGGTTCTACCCGTCATAGTTTTTCATTTTCTACCCGTCATAGTTTTTATGTTATCATTTCCCAGGTTCTACCCGTCATAGTTTTTTTTTTATATTTATCATTTCCAGGTTCTACCCGTCAGGTTCTTATCATCCCCAGTTCATAGTCATAGTTTTTATATGTTATCATTCCCAGGTTCTATATCATAGTTATGTTATTTTTCTATCATATTTTTATCATGTTATCATTCCCAGTTCTACCCGTCATAGTTTTTTATGTTATCATTTCTACCCGTCATAGTTTTTTATGTTATCATCCCCAGGTTCTTCTACCCGTCATAGTTTTTATATGTTATCATAGGTTCTACCCGTCATAGTTTTTTTTATATGTTATCATCCCCAGGTTCTACCCGTCATAGTTTTTTTTTATGTTATCATCCCCAGGTTCTACCCGTCATAGTTTTTTATATGTTATTATTTCCCAGGTTCTATCCGTCATAGTTTTTTGTATGTTATCATCCCCAGGTTCTACCCGTCATAGTTTTTTTTTATATATGTTATCATCCCCAGGTTCTACCGTCATAGTTTTTGTATGTTATCATCCCCAGGTTCTACCCGTCCCCAGGTTTTTTATATGTTATCATCCCCAGGTTCTACTTGTCATAGTTTTTTCTACCCGTCATATGTTATCATCCCCAGGTTCTACCCGTCATAGTTTTTTTGTTATCATCCCAGTTATCCCGTCATAGTTTTTTTTGTTATCATCCCCAGGTTCTAGGTCATAGTTTTTTATATGTTATCATAGGTTCTACCCGTCATAGTTTTTTTTTATATGTTATCATTTCCAGGTTTTTCATAGTTTTTTTATGTTATCATTCCCCAGGTTCTACCCGTCATAGTTTTTATTTGTTATATCCCCAGGTTTACCCGTCATAGTTTTTATATGTTATCATCCCCAGGTTCTACCGTCATAGTTTTTTTATGTTATCATTTTCCAGGTTCTACCCGTCATAGTTTTTATATGTTATCCCCAGGTTCTACTTGTCAGTTTTTTTATATGTTATCATTCCCAGGTTCTTGTCATAGTTTTTATTGTTATCATTCCCAGGTTCTATCTGTTATATGTTTTTTTATGTTATATTTCCAGGCACTACAAGTTATACTTTATATATGTTGAATAATTCCAGGTTCTACTTGTCCCTAGTTTTTTTTATATGTTAATCATTCCCAGGTTCTATCTACCCTTCAAAGAGTTTTTTATATGTAATCATTCCCAGGTATCTAACCCTTACATAGTTTTTTATGATTATCATCCCCAGGCTCTACCAGTCATAGTCTTTATATGGTATCATCCCAGGTTTCTATCCGTCAAAGTTTTTATAAATGTTATCATCCCCCCAAGGGGGGGCCCCCCCCCTCCCCCCCCCCCTACATACCTGTCATAGTTATTATATGGTATCATCCCCCAGGTCTACTCCGTCATAAAGTTTTTTATATGTTATGCATCCACAGGTTCTACCCGTGATTAGTTTTTTTATTGTATGTTATCATTTCCCTCGTTCTACCCGTCATCGTTTTTAATTGTTTATCTTATCATTTCCAGTTTCTAACCCGTAATAGGGTTTTTTTGTGTAAGTTATCATTTCCCGGTTATACCTTTCATCGTTTTTTTAATTGATATCATTCTTTCCAGGTTCTACCCGTCCATAACTTTTTTTTTGATATGGTAATGATTTTCTAGGTTGTATCCGTCTACGTTTTTTGTTTATGTTATCATCCCCAATTACTACGCTTTTTCCTAGGGTTCCACCCGTCATAGATTTTATATGTTATCATCCCAGGCTCTAATACTTCATGAGTTTTTATATATTATGTTATCATCCACAGGATCTATCTCGTCATATTATATAATATGTCCTATTATTTATCAGTTCTACCTTGTCATCGTTTTTTATGTCTATCAATTCCAGGTTCTACCCGTCATCGTTCTCTTTAGACACGTCGTCGCCGTTTAGTTGTATGTTCTTGTACTACCCTAGGCGTCCATTGCATACATTCAATTCGGACCAAAGCACGGTTTCTTTCTAGCTTAGCACTCAATCGGAACTTTCTCCATTCCTCCAACCCGAAATCACTGTCACTGCAAGAACGGAAACTATTTTCCTCGTTCTCGGTCAGGTAATGGAGCATTGACTATTCTTGTAAACCATTCATTATATACTAAAAAATAACTGCCCGCGTCGCACAGTCGCTAAATCGGAGTGTAACTCCTGACCCAAATTCATGAACAAGTATTTTTCTGTTACACAATTTTTACATCATTGTCCATAATGATCTATGGTCACCAGGGTTTTACACGCGAATGCACAGGAGGCATTCGAAATGAACAAAAAAATGGGAAAAAAAAGGATATTCTCCAAAACATATGCTATAAATGATTATCCCAAGTCATATATGGAAGTTCACGGCAAAATCTGCAAAATCAGCTCTGATGTATCGGCCTAGAACCAAATAAATGGCTAACGATTATGGCTGATCAATAAATATCAAGAATACAATTTAATCAAACAGACGGTGGCATTGATCTCACGGTTTATCTTCAGAGCGAGGGCCCCTTTATAATTTCGTCCCGTTCCTGACCAAGTTAAAACCAAATCCGAACTCCATGCAGTGGTACAGGAGGTAATTTCGCCACCATTGGCAGGTAGTGTCATGGCGTGCCTTTATATATTCTTTATGGTGTAGTAAGCATGCTGATT
>NW_027188689.1:0-15549 GCF_041381155.1 Argopecten irradians | reverse complement strand
AGTCTGTTAATTTGTCATATTTCACGTTAAAGTTTTTGAGCAAGTTTCTATTTTGTCTATTGTTTAAGCTTAAGTCATCATAAATGTTTATGATTTTATTTTCCTAATGTGTATGGATGCTGAACGTGATAATACAACCAATTTGGGGCCCTTTAGTTTTTTTTTAGTCTGTTAATTTGTCATATTTCCATGTTTAAATAGTAAATACTTGAACAACAACTTCTTCTGAATAGGCGAGCTTTGCTGTTCTCCGACAGCTCTTGTTTAAATGGCTGTAAGATGTTTAAGATATTTTATCAGAGCTAGTTTAAATCATGTTTGGATATATCAATCAACTTGCTGTTTTACAAAAGACTAATTACAAAAACTTGTTAAAAGTAGACCAATTGACCAGTTTATTCAGAAATGGTATGACTATATTGATAAGTCTTCTTGAGGACTGACATATTCTATATTTAAGACATTTTGGCATAGAAAAATATGCCTCTTGTGTCTGTCTCTGCTGCAAAACAATACTTGTTAACTGATACTTTGGTCCCAGGAACTTAATGAGAATAGCAATTCAGAATGGATATTTTAATTGACATCAAATTAACAAGGAAAAGGTTAAAGATGCTATAAAGTCATTTGGCATATAACACCATAGGAAATATTAGAATGGGCTCCTAAGAGTTTAGTATATGTTTCTTATTTAACACCTTGGTGTCCAAGGAATCCTCAAAAGTCCAAACTGGAAGGAACACTAGCAAACTTTATTTCTTATTGTCCAAAAAAAATGTTGACTTTAGAAATATATCCTCAATCATTGAGACCGAGCCATTTAGTACTTTCAGTACTTTGATTGTGAGATTGTTTTGGCATGTTTTTTTTTTTTTTCTACATGATAATGTTTTACTTCTTCAGGGACATAATCGTTTTCATCCTTCATGTGTCTGGAGCAGGACGCTGCTCTGCAGAGGTAAAAGGATGTCAGAAGGGATGCTTTCATGAGGGAAGCTATGCTGGGACCCCTGATGAAACCATGAAAAGTATGATGGATGCTGATAAAACAGGTACATAGCAGATATATATGCAAAACACAGTGCAAATAGTAATTTAAGTTAATTACATATAAATTGTCAGATCCCTGTGTGTCATACTAATACTCAATGCAATCACACATGGGTCTTCATCTTTATGTAAGAGATTGTCACAATTTTTTAGGTCCCCTCTTGAAGAGAGGAGCTTATTGAATCACTTTGGCGTTGGCGTCCCAGGTTAAGGTTTTGGGATCTATGTGTTGTAATACTGTTATCTGTTACAACTTACTTTGATTTCTACACTCATTTTGGATTATTATAATTGTTGCTATGGGAGTGGACAATCATCGAAAGGAGCAAAAGCTGTATTTTGATGAAAAAATTTCAAGAGGCCCAATGGGCCGAAATAGCCAGGTTAAGGTTTTGGTGCAAGTTTTTGTAATACTGTTTTCGTCAAAAACAGATGTTGATTTCTACAATGATTTTGAATCATATAATTGTTGTGATGGGGTATTGGAAAGGGGGGAGATGCTGAATTTTGAGAATTTCAAGAGACCCAATGGGCTGAAAAGTTAAGTTGTGTAATGACATTGCTAATATTATCATTATACTGGTAAATTACAAGGAACCTGATTGCATCAGCAAAATTTCAGAGGTGAGCTTTGGTGCTCTCAAACAACTATTGTTTGTTTCACAGAATATTGTATATGAATTAATATGTTGAAAACTATCTAGACTTACATAAGTGACATTCTGAAATAATTATTCAGCAATTCTGGATGAAATGTTTTCTTCCTTCCCATTTGATGAGACACTAACAAAGGCAGAGGAGGCAGGATTCGGCCTTGATTCACCTGACTCAGGCACTGGTATTCCCCCAGGTGATAGGGTGAGATTATATCAAACTGTTGTCACATGTGTCTTGATAGAGCAGTAGACCAAGTAGTCATATAGTTTTAATAATGATATGTTAAGCATAAATTAGATATAACCTTGAGGGAGAGAAACTGACATAGGCATTGCCTGTGTTGTTAAATCCCTTTACAAATTTAATTTAATTGAAATCAAATTTTGTTGAAATTGAAATATAACCATACCTTAAAGATGCTCCACTGCTGACAAATTGTATTTTTTCACTATCAAAAACAGGAGCAGACGATTTCGTATTTTTCTTCAGTTACAAAAGTTACATACATTTACCACCATTGGCTCGGATTTTACCACGAGCATCAGTGAACTTAAAACATTGAGCTAGTAGTTTTGCACTTATATGGAATGAAGTAATCATTGCACATACAAAATGAAACACCAATTATTGTTCAAATGATAAATGTCATTACTCTGTCGGCGTAAAGTAGCCATTTTTTTTTGTACAAAATGAATTGCACAAAAAAAACTAAAAAATATAATAACCACTAAAATATGTATGTTTACCAGTACATATATTTTATATATATTTTACATGTACATGTATTAGGTTTTAAAAACGAAAGGGAATATAAAAACACTTGTATATACTAAGAGAGTACATGTAATACAGGTCCATAGGGTGACTAGTGTAAATATCCCAGTTTTATCAATAATTTTCAAATAAAGTTTTACATAAATGATACCGGGGATTATATTTTAAAAAAAGAGAGCAAGACATCATTGTATAGGAGGAAGAATTTATCAATTGGTTGATAATATATATACTACTAGAATCGATGTATTTGATAATTATTAACAGTTGGGCTCTGTCTGGATGGAAGGGATACGAGGGTTGGTAAATACAGGTGTTGATGGCGATAGAGAAAAGGCTGGAACCTTGCAAAGGATTGCTTTGATTTTACGAGGGACTAGTACTGGTGGAATACTGGCTTGGGCATCACTGTCGGTATGTTCAACACATTTATCTACGTTATTGAATTTCCTTTAAAAGTGTTAACTGGCTATTCTAAATTCAATGGTTTTGTTACCATGGATAAAGAGCAACACCTTCTTTTGTCAAGTTTTATTTCAACAAATGTTAATAGTTGAAATTAACGTAGACCGTCCCTTCATGTGACGTCCACGTTTGTAAAGTCGCTTTCCGGATACCGGCAAACATATTTTATTTCTCCATAAACCACCTATTATAACTCGCTGACAAAACAGTCGAATATCCGCAAATATTTCGTTATTTTCTCTTCTGTTTCCCAGTGTTTACTTGAGGCGTACCAATCTAAAGGTGTTTAGTCTAGTGTGAATATTCGGTAAATATAGTATCTTTTTGAAGATTCGTGCATGAAGTCAATTCCAAGAATCATAACAGTCGCTCCCCAATCCTCTTGACACATGGATTGACGGGAAACCCAAAATGAGAACGTGCATCAGTTACAGTAGGCCTAGTAAATTGAACAGCTGGCATTTCCTTAGGGATTGGGCACAGCATCATAAAAACAGATTCATATATTAGCAAACTTGAAAGAAAATAGATACAAATACAGGCATCTTCTGGACATTGAATGCTATGGAAGGCGTCTATTTTTGATAATTACTTATCAAATATTGAAATATGTTTAGATCGGCTGTGATCAATAGTACTAGAGAGAATATAGCGAGAAAAGTTGAATAGTAATTACTGCAGGTTCCTATTACAGCAGAGTTTTCAATTATTTTATATCAACACTTTAATAATGTGAACTTGCAGAAGTAAAACTCATTCGTATGGTACATCAATATCATCATTAAGTTACGGGAACTCCAGCAAGGGGTATATACAGCTTGAGGCTTACAGTGTGCACATAGAAGGTCCTTAAAAGTTTAACAGAAGCTTCATATTTCTGCTCCTGCTGACATCTGGCGGATGGATTACTGTCACCATGTAATGCTGGTCGGAGGTAGGTTTTATCCGAATCTTTTTACACAATTTTTCATTGCCCAGTGAAAATGAGTGCATACAAGTTGGACTTAACAGCCAGTTAACTCTGACCATGTTTTTTTCTTCTTAAAATATGCTGGTCCTTTCGATACATCTTGCAATGCCCTTTTCACAGATCTGACAGCATGACACGAGTCATTCTGGTTGGCAGTATGAGGTACTTTGGTTTTTTGACATACTTGTTAATGAAAAAGATCCACACATCATGTGGTATAAAACATTTTTGGTAACATCCTTTCTATCAAAATGATACATTTTTAAATTCCAAAACTGTTCATGTCTTGTCGGCTTTTGCCACATGGATGCATGCTATGCCATGTTTGTTTTTCTTAACAAAATTAAATTTGCAAAAAAAATGTACTGGTCTATAATTAACTACAGCGTATAAATATATCACGAATCATACATCCGATAAATCCGGATTGGATTTCAGTTGAGCAGCATACCGTAAGGATTAATTTTCTTTCGTCGATTGTCTAGAGATGGCTCATTAGCTTCCACACGGAGACACCTCACAGGTGTTGTTCGAAAAGCTCTAAGTGCCAGACGCAGTCCCTGATTCTGGATAGGGTCAAGCATCTGTAGATAGGAGCTGCGAGCCGATCCATAGACAATCGATCCGTAGTCAAGTTTTTGATCTATTAAGTGCCTGGTAGATACGCAGAAGCATTTCACGGTCTGCACCCCAATCAGAATGGGACAGAACACGTAGAATGTTCAGCGCCTTCGAGCACTTATCCTTCAGATGTTTTTATGTGTGGCACAAAGGACAGTTTCGAATCAAATATTAATTCAAGAAATTTAGTTTGTTTCAACTACTGGAATTTTTAATTCCATTGAGTATTGAGGTCTGGATCGTTGTGTGGTTTAGTTTTTTGACAGAAATGCATGGGGCCGCAATGGCCGTGTGGTTAAGATGTCCCGACATATTACCACAAGCCCTCCTGTAGCAGATCAAGAAATCATCCATAAATAGAGACCCTTCTGTAGATTAACAAAGACAGATTTGAAACTACCATACATTGACTTCAAAACCTTCTATTCAGTCAGCCATCAAACACCATTGGCAACAAAGATGGTCTACCGAAACAAACAATAAACTGTTAAAAATACAATCTACATTTAATCCTAAACTATCCAGTTGAAGAGACCGCAAAGAGGAAGTTGTCCGAATTGGAACACAATTGGACCACAAATATTTTACACGTGCCTATCTATTGAGAGGGGAGGATCCACTTACATGACATGCACGTGATTCTCCTCTCACAGTGGAGCATGTTTCAATGCACTGTATTGATTTTAATCACATACGAGATAAGTATTGCGATGTCTCATGGTATCAACCCAACATATTGTCGTTTAATTTAATAATGCATGAGTTTTTTTCGAGTGTTTTTATACCCAAAATTATTTTATCCCATACAATGTTTTTATTAATTAAACTTTACAATCTGTGGTTTTTAGTTCGTTGTTTGCTATGTTTTATCCTAATACATTTAGATACAATCATTACTTCCTTGTCCTGTTACATGACGTGTAGGTCACAGGGGGTCATATACATATTTAAATGACTTCTTTATTACCAAGAGGCAAAGAGGCCTCTAACGTACTTCGGCATGAAATATAAATTCTTATTCACTCTCCTATTGTTAAGTATGAAATATGCATGATTACCAGATAGAAGGTTAGCGATTCGGGCCCATTGGGCCCTTGTTCTAATTTTGCCTTTTCATATCCTGATCTTTTAGATACAATACCAGATTACTCCTCTCCTTGTAACTACTGCATGACGTGTTGCTACATCACATGCAAAAATAACACTTTCAGTTTAGTGCTTTCGACAGTATAGAATACAGTAAGTCTGCTGTCACAATAGTTGAAGCAAAAGCAGCCGAATGGAATCATAAGTCAACAGCTACACATCTCACCATAAAGCACAAGCATGAATTTCGCAATATTTGAAGTGTCACCGTTCATGCATTTCTCCAAATATAAATGTTCGTTACCAACTTTGTCAAGGTCACAGGATCCTATCAGTTTTCCAGTATGTTTATCATATACTAAATCTGACCGCACTTTAATTTGATTCTATCAAACAGGATTTCCACAAAATCTACGATTGGCTCCTCTGGATTAAGACTTTTTTCCTTGCTTCCTTCTTACACCTTTAAGCACATTGAGTATCGTGGGAATTTTAAAAAAAGTGTTCGAGATCTTTGGAGATGGATAAGACCTGAATTCCTTACAGTCCCCAACATTTTGTAACATTTTGATTTCTTTGAGTTCTTTTTCAACCAGATGTAGATCAATCTCATTGAATTGCTTTTCCAAAATCTTTGGCTGGATCGTGGCTACCTATTGGTGGTCGAAACCCATTACAGAAGGTACATGATGTAGATACGAAATCTCCGATAGTAGGTATTAAAGTGTTAAGCAAAACTTTATCCAACAGTCTGAACTGCTTGATTCTTCAATTCAACTTTTCAACAATCCACCGGACTTAATTTTTTTGTTTGTTTGATAAATTAATAACAAGCCTATATACATTCGCTTCTCCTGTATTGTGTTGTGGTCTACAATATCATTTCACATTTTCATATTATTTTTAGTAATTGCAAACTGACTACAGCTGTGTTTTCTTCTATACTCTCAAAGAACATTATGTATGTGTTGTAACTATCGTTTATAAGACATTTGAAGCTATACGAAATTTTTTCACACAGTTACGGCACAACATAACTTTAACATGATAAAAATGTCCTTGCCTTTTTCTAACTCTTGGTGGATTTGTAACTTCCTCATCTTCCGTTTCCGCAATGTATACACGCAACACACCGCATACATGGGAGATCATTCTTACATGACCATAGCTGTTAATAGGACGTTAATTAATCAAACAAACCAAAAAACCTGTACCTGATCGCATTAAACGCATTACTTGTGTTTGGCCACAATATGCATTCGTCCCGAATTTCCGACCATTTTGTTATTATATGATATTTTAAATTGAAACAAACGAATAAATATAATAATAAAAATATAATCAATATTATACCTGACGACGTTTACAAATAATACGACTGCATTTTTGCAAACCTTTCAATTCGTTTAAATAAGCTAGACAAAATAAATTCAATACACACTCTGATAACCTGTACGAAATAATCTGGTCGGACTGGAATCGGAATCTGATCGGATTTCAATGTTCAAAAATCTGCACGGATTAAAATCTTCTCTTTACAGTATATCAAAATCTGATCATAATTTCCTGAATCCGATCGGGAAAACTGTTTTGTGATCGGAAAACAGGTGCGTAATATTTAAATGAATAGAGTAAGATTTTCCGTGCAGAAAAAAATCCAGTTGTATTAAAATCTCAGCAGATAAAATCCGACTCAAAATTCCGACCAGAATTTAGAGAAAAAAAATCTGATCAGATTTTTCTAAAAACCCAATCGTATTTTGAATGTTATTCCGATTGGATTTCTGGAAAAAAATCTTATCAGATTTTCTGCAAACCAGATGATAGTTTACTGTAGCCACATATCTGATCGGATTTATTAGTACACCAGGGAAGTCAACAAAATGAAACAAAAAACTAACAAGAAAGTTTGTAAGCAGGATTTTTTATTAAATAATTATCTTATATAGAGGTTAAAAAAGTCAATTTAGTCCTTTAACCATATTATGGCTTTTAGCTAATATATTTTATAATATTTCAATGCCTCTTTAGTCCTTTAGATAATAAGACAATGTTTTTTTTATTTGTCCATGATATTCTTGCTCCTCTTCGCATTGAAGATTTTTTCCTGGTACAACTGATCCTTCCTTTCATTGATAGTTTAATTTGTTGAAGTTACAAGGTGTAACTATTCACTTTACATTATCTGAAATACAGGAAAAAAACATTCAATTTTGTTAAAAAAATTAATTGATCTTCTCTTATCAACATCCTAATCCTAATTTTACTTTTATATTAACATTATAGTTAAAGCTGCATCAGTATTATATAATTCACTGAAATCCAATAAAATCACCGCTAGCTTTTAGGAAAACAAGCTGGACAAAAAGCATGCATTATTGTATATATGTATTGATTGACCTCTCTGACTGAGGTTTCAAACTATTTCTGCTCTGGACATGTATTTGACATATTTCAATAGTTCAAGTGGATGCAAGCTGTAAAATTATAGCATAGTGATACAATTTATGTTACAAACAATATACTGATGCTTCATAAATGCTAATTTTTGTGCTTTGTACTGATATGATCCAACAATATTGATCTCAAGAAGGATTTTACTGGCAATAATATTCAATATGACAATAGCTTTCTCATCATTTAACTAAATATATGTCCCACAAGCTAAGTATTACAATAATTACATAGTATATATACTACTCTCCAAATATTTCTATGAATTTAGAACTCACCAGTATGAATTTATATTGCTCTCATGGCTGAAATCTTCATCTCCTTCTCATTAATACATCCATAAATGCTCTTCTGTTAATGTAGTTGGATATTACCTTTCACTGAACCATATAATCCAAAACAGCACAAGCTAGTTCCATTCCTAGAACACTTTTATAGTTGTATATTCACACAAAATCACAGAGAAGAAAATAGTCTCCCTCCATCAACAGCATTCACTTTCAAAAGTGCTAGAATGTAGATTCCGGTTGGAAAAATTGGGGCTCAAGAAAGGATTTTCATTCTAAACTGCCATAGTCATTAAAAAGTGATTTTGTTTTTCATTTGACATATTTGATTGAAAACAAACTACATTATGTAAATATGCTAATGTCTCTAGACGATCGACGAAAGAAATTATCATCACAGTTTGTGCTTTTCCAACCCCATTTGCACCTTGTATTCAATTCACAATATCAAGATATGACACTAAATCAGAATCTCTACCAACATTTGGCATCAGAATTTCAAAATATTTGCTGGAACTAAATATAAATTTTCGACACCATTGAAGAGTACACCGTACCGGATGTACCATCATGGCTCATTCAAAACACCTGATATCAATTTATCGCTACATGAGAGGGCAAAATCCAGTGCCAATACCCGAAGAACACAAATACCTCCTTTCGGGAGTGCATTAGGGCTTTCCCTGACCATGTTCAGATCTACACTGACGGCTTAAAATCTAATCACTGTTCCTCTATCCGACTTCCAGATGCTGCCTCCATTTTCTCTGCGGAAGCTTGTGCTATCGGTTCTGGCTCTTGACCACATCGAAGAACACCGCATTGAAAAGGCAATCATCTGTTCAGACTCTCTTTCGGTTCTTCAGGCTTTGAAATCAAGAAACCCTAGAAATACTCTAATTCAAAATCTTTTAATCCGAACCTTTCGATTAATTTCTAAAACTCAAATTACTTATCTCTGGATTCCCAGTCATGTGGGTATAAAAGGGGAATGAACAGGCTGATAAAGCTGCTAAGACTGCTCTTCGCCTAGCACACAAACAGATTTGAAACTACCATACACCGACATCAAACCTTCAATTCAGGCGGCCATCAAACACCATTGGCAACAAAGGTGGTCTACCCGAAACAAACAATAAACTGTTTTAAAATTCAACCTACACTTAATCCTAAATCTGATTAGTCGGAGAGACCGCAGAGAGGAAGTTGTTCTCTCTCGGCTCCGAACTGGACACACATATTTTACACCATTCCTATCTATTGAGAGGGGAGGATCCTCCCACATGCCACGCATGTGATTCTCCTCTCACAGTGGAACATATTTTAGTGCAGTGTATTGATTTTAAGCACATTACGAGATAAATACTACGATGTCTCCGACATGTACACTTTGTTTCATGCCGTGAGACATAAATCGTATTTTTAATTATCTCAAAGAGATCGGTATTTTAAGCAAAATATGAACGTTTTCTCATCATACATCGTATCAACTCAACATTTCATCGTTTCATCAACATTGTGCATGAGTTTTCTCATGTGTTTTAGCCAAATTTATTTTATCCCATGCAAACCTTTTTTTTTTATCAAATTAACGTTTACAATCTGTGTTTTAGTCCTTACTTGCTTTTTCTTACCCTGAACTTTTATCCTGATATTAAAATGCATGACTTGTAGTTTGGCCCTAAAATGACCTTAGTTGTCGATGGGCCGTAAAACTCAAACAAACAAAAAAAAGTATTTAAATCAAAGTACTGAAAGTACTGAAGCGGTAAAAACTTCTGGATGATAGGTGTTGATTCGAGTGTTACAGATTGGTAAGTCAATGGTTATCTATTATCAGTATAACTGCAAATTGAAAAAACGATCCAAAGAAGACAGGACTTAAACTAAGGTTGAAAAAACTAATACAAGTTATTGTTTTTTTATTTGGTCGTAATAATTTATCACATTGATTAATTTCTCACATTTTGTACAGGTTGTTTATTCTATATACACATAATGCATTTCAGTGCAGAACCTTCAATCAAAGAGGAAGTATTTATGTTGCCTAGGTCAAATTTATATATAAGAAAAGTTTCAGCACTATGGTGACTTGTAATGGTCAAATTAAATTGATTTTTTTTTTGTTAAAAACTAAACATGCAAACTTACATGGTTAAATTATACAAAACTCTCATATAATGTTTTAAACAATACCATACACGTATTTGACCTTTAATGACTAATATGAATGACATCAAGGATTTCCTTTTTAACAAAAAAGAAGTCTTTTAATGTTGTCTTATGAATCTAGCAAGTTATAAGAACACCATACTATCTATAACTACAAAAATGAATGGGACTGTCACAGACCGTGTAACATATATAAAGACTAACGTATAATGTCATAAAGGATGACTTTCATGCTTCATAACTTCACTAATACTACTTCGGCAACATAGTGGGGAGAGGGGAAAGAGAGAGAAAAAATCTCTAGCTATCAGCTGTTTACCCGATATATGTTTTATCAAGTTTCAAGTACATGAATGTATTATCTATAAACTATAAAACTAAATAAATAACACGAGTTAAATAACTAAACGACATGTAAATGCCACGAAGGATGATTTTTGTCAAAAATGTTTTTTTTTTTTTTTTATTGTCCTCTATGTCTATCAAGTTTGTAGTACATCACAACATATATCCAAACAAACGGGAAACGGCACGAGTTAACTAAATGACAGATATATGTCATCAGTGTCCTTTTCTAACTACAATTTGTAAATATTTTATCAAAAACATTATGGATATTTGTTCAGCAAAATTTGCAGCAAGGATAGGTCCAATTATTTGGATCGCAAATTTACTTAGAAATTTTACTTTGACATGATAATTTACTTTGAAATTTGACTATGGGTGGCAAATCTGTTTTTTATAAGGCTTGCACACGATAATTTACTTTTAAATATGGACAATTGGTAGCAAACCTATATGATTTAATGAAGGGATATGGGACATGCTTACTTTTTTTACTGCAATTCTGATTGAAATACCGATCCTTATTACCACCTCCCGTTCAATAAGAGGATCTGAGAAAATCCGATTAGGGTCATGTTCCGGGAGACTGCAGTATATTCATGTAGTGTCTTCTCTGTATAGTGGAACTTTTGCCCTTTTTATAGTGCTATATCACTGGAGCATGCCCGCCCGAAGACAAAAAATAATACAACTCCTCTACTGGGGAGGAAGACTTACTTCAGTCGAATCATTTGAAATGGGTTGATATTTTCTAAAATTTTCTTTACAGTAACGAAAATTGTAAGCTTCAGTGGTTTCAATATATGTATTATAGCAGATTCACTCAGCAAATTTTATTTTGACATGATAATCTAATTTGAAAAAAAACCCAACGTGTTACAAATTATATAAGTACATTTAACTAGTACAGAATTCTACGTACAATTTCAATTATGTTTAAACACCTTTTTTTTTTTCATTTAATTTGCCTAACAAACCAAACGATAAGATTTCGTTATAAAATGACTCTTAATCCTCTAAACAATAGAACAGCCAACATCTAGATCAAGTGCTTATTGTTTTGATGTGGTCATGATCAATGTATCACACCTTGTCGCTTGGCTGCACACTGCTACAGATATGAAGAGATGTATATATGGGGGTTCACGTGGTTATCTATCCTATAATCTTTGGATATATTTTCTCGCAGACCCCGCTCCCTACAGCTCTGAACCGCTGGTAAATGAAAATGTGTATGAGCAAAGGGACGTCAGAAACATATAACATTTGTTGAGAATATGTATAAACAGTATTTACATTAAAGCGAATAGTCGGGCAAGTGACTGTAAAATCGGTAAAAAAATGGTATTAATATATCCCAGTATAATTTCTTATGAATTAGAAAAATAAAACTATCCCGTCAAAATCGTTGTAGATGCGAAGAAAATAATAATATCTATGGGAATCCTAAAAGTCCTCCCGACCGGCTATGAGTGCAGTTCAATGGAAAGGCAAAGGAGCAGCGACAATCCCAACAACTGACTCGGTAAACATTACGACGCATGGAGAGTGTTAATACAACTTGTTATAGTGAAGAGAACAGTTCAAACGAGCACGCGGCTCCGGACCGCTACTGTACGTACCTAGGCCTACTACCCGGTACTCCCTGCTCAGCTGATAGTGAGTGAGTCTTCGTATTTTTGATCATTATGTAAATAGTCCCTAGCAGTATTTTTTCATAATTGAGTGGTCACATATGGTCACATGTTTCATACCTGTTCCCCAATCGCGTAAAAACGTAAACCTGGGTAAATAGCGGTTCTTTCGTGGGGCCTCTTTAGGGGTAATGAAAGCCCTGTATATTTATAAAATGTACCGTTGTAATGCATGTAACAGTTGGAATGTAACCGCTAGTGCATTATCAAGCTAAAGATTTGTATTCAAATAATCTATAATATTATGCTATCGGTCAATTCATACAGTTCTGATGTATATATATTTATAGATTTTTAATTTGTAAATTTTTGTTCTGTACATGTTCTGGTAGTGTTATACACATACATTGTATCAAGGACGTCTCACTCACTTATAAATCCTTGATTGTATATAAGATTTACATTGTAGGTTAATTGGTAAAATTGTATTGTATATGTTCTGATATACACATATACATATGTACATGTAGGTTTTAGCTTGTTCTTTTGATATATTTGGAGGACACATACAGTATTATTTCTGGTCATAATTAATAGTGTTATGTATATTTATTACAACTGTACCTGGTTCATGTGTATATGACAAACTTTACAGAGTTGAAATGTACTGCAGCCATGTATCATTTATATAATTATTCTGAATTTTTGTTGGAACTATAGATAATGAATTTTGTATCTTTTTTTGAAAACAATATTTGATTCTATAGCAAATGCATCAGTGACACATTCACAACTTATAAAATGTTTTCTCTAAAATAAAAAAAAAAAACCTGTAGAATAAACCTACATTTATTCATTTATATATATATTTGAAATTGATCATTTTCAATTTTTGTCATATTATTCAACAGATATAAAAAGAATTGTTGGTTTCTTTTTTTCAGGGCACTATGCATGCATAGTGACATGAATACAGAAAGTTCATCCCTTGGACCTGTATTACCAAGTGTATGATATACATATTACATACAATTAGCATCATATGAAGACTGAAGAATGCGGATTTGAGTGCTCTTGAAAGTAAACTTTTCCAATATGGACCTAGAAGATCATGAACAGAACATTTAAACAGTATTAATTTATTAAATGTTCCTTTCAACTGTAATACAGTAAATAAAATTATGATGGGCAATACTTTTTCATTGTTTAACTTTGTAAAGAAATATTTGTTTATATAGTCCTCTAGATCCAGTGATTAGTAATTCTTGCATCCATATGCCTGCCCATTTGTTTGTCAGGGCTTGTGAGATAGCTTTTCAATTACTTTTAAAATATAAGGATTTTTTTTACATATAGCAATATAGATACCATTGTCTTAGGATTTCTAAATTCTACTTTACAAGAGAGTTAGACTCAACATATAAATAAAACCATAAAACTAGCAAGTTATCTGAAATGTTAAAAATCTTTTTGTCTGAACCAAATTTCACTTTTATTGTCTATGTGTAAACTTGTACATAGACCATTTATGTATTAATACCGTAGTAAGTAACAGTGATTACAAACACATAGACTAAAATGTAGTATGTAGTACTATGTACATCTTTCTTTGATTTGAGTTCTAAACAAAAAAAGTGGTACCTATTGGGGAAGTTGTGACTTGGGCGGAGGGTGAAATACAGAAGAAATAGCTACACATGGAAAAAAGAAAGATATACAAGTACCATATGGATTCAAAGTTGCTCCAAAATTAATGAGACTAAATAACCAAAAAAAAAAGCCATGTAAACCCCAATATGCATTGTACCAGATCAATGATAAAGCACCCTTCCACTTCCAGTTATCTGTAGCTATTTTATTCTATATTTCAAACCCCCCACTCAAGTTACAACTTCCCAACCTCATGATTCTTCTGTCTTTTAGCCCCTTCCCCATACACACCAACCACACCCAACACATCTCATCATACCTGATTGAATTGTTCATGTTATTTACAGGTTCCTATTCAGGTATTATTCCTAAAATACCTAAATATGGGTATACACACACTGTGTTTCTCTCAAAGGAGGGGAAACACTTCATTACAACATATTTACACACCCTGCCTGCTGGCTCGCTTACCCACATTGTGATCTAAATCGTTGTGCCATCCATCAATTCTTCCTGGATCATGATTGGATGGTCAACGATGATCTCTGTGGGAGCGATCACTTTCCAATTATACTTAAAAAACATTAGGGTCACCAAAACTTGAGCCTATTTCTCGTTGGAATCTACATAAGGCGGACTGGGTTCAATTTAAAAATTTGTGCGCAGAGGGCCTCATTGAGGATAAATTTTTGGAACCTCGATGACTCCTATTAAAATTTTCACAGAGAA
Organism: Argopecten irradians; assembly: GCF_041381155.1. Classification (NCBI taxonomy): domain Eukaryota; kingdom Metazoa; phylum Mollusca; class Bivalvia; order Pectinida; family Pectinidae; genus Argopecten; species Argopecten irradians. Next base: position 655 of record NW_027188689.1, on the reverse strand, counting down.
GCGCACACTTCTATCGCTAGCAAAAAACCATACCAAAATCGCTGCCTAAAACCTACAAAGTTTCGTCTATCAAATGATCTCATTTATCAATTCGATCTGGTAAGAAAATTCCGCTTGAGGCGGTACTTGGCTTCGCTCCAACCGTCTCTCAAACTATAACAATTTTTAAAATTTGGAGAGCAAAAGCTCGAAGGTTCTATCAAATCCTGACAAGGAAAAGTCACTTGGAAAGATTTAACTCCGTCTCAACAATTAATTCCAATACATCTTCGAAGAAAGAAAGTTTGGGATATGATCACTGAGTTAAAAGCAGTGGGACCAGAAAAGACAAACACCATCTCCCATCTTCATTTAAAAACAATAAAATATTTTCTTCATAAATCCGAGAAATAGCTCGACCGCCTTTGCCCAAAAATTTTGCTTAAAAAATATCATCCATCCAAAAAATCATTCCAAAAAGATTTCAAAAAATTCTCACAATGGGAATAGAGAAAACAGATGACGTCTTAATTTTTCATTCCTCGCATATAGTGAAAGTTAAAAAACAATAGGCCTTTCGAGTTACCAGAATTGCACACCGGAGTCCGCTTGCAGAAATCAAAGGACTCCGCAGCTGGACATGACGAAATACCATATAATGTTTTAAAACAATTAC
>NW_027188688.1:0-15528 GCF_041381155.1 Argopecten irradians | reverse complement strand
CCGAGACACACCAAAGTCTATAAAAGTGGTAGTTTCTGCTCCTGCTTAGCGCTCAGCATACAGGGAGTGGGACGACTGGTTCGCCCGTTGTCAGTATAATGTGACTGGGTGGGGTGTGTTGTTTGGTGTCTTCGGCGGCATGCTTTAGTGATATAGCACTATAAAAAGGGCAACAGTTCCACTATACAAGAAGACACAACACTCACCTCGCACAACACACACGCAACACTAACCGCATTATATGGGAGACCGTCCTTACATGACCATAGCTGTTAATAGGACATTAATTAATCAAACATACAAACTACAGCAACCAGTGTAAATATCTGCGATTCTGAAATTACCACGTGAACTCGAAACGCACTGTGCTGTATCGAGGAAAAAGTTTTAATAATATGCATCGTAGATCACATGTATTACAACTTTACGATGGGTTTTTGAGTTCTAGCCTTTCTTCGTGACCTGTTTTGACTGTTCCATTATGCCTTTGTTTTTTGGTTTTTTATTTAATGTTAGTATTCGTTCGTTTGTGCTTGTTTATATGCTAAACCTAGGTCATTCGTCACGCCCGTCGCTGAAAGTTTAAAGATTCTATTTGCCAACTGCTAGGGTCTTGGAGATTTCTCACAAAGAAAAGACGTGTTTTCTTATTTAAGAATTAAACAGTACAATATGTATTGCCTCCAGGACACACATTTTACATCTGATAAGGAAAAAAACATATTCGATCTAACTGGGGTTTTGACTGTGTATTCAACTCATTTAATTCTAATTCCAGAGGAACTGCTATACTTTTCAATAATAATTTTGAATATCACATTTTACAGGAAAAGAAGGATACCGAACGGTAATATTTTAGCCTTAAATATAATAGCTCAGAAAGAAAAAAATAACTTTCATTACTTTATATGGACCCTAACATTGACCAACCTTCTTTTTATGACGAAATATTTAATATTATAGAAGAGTTTGGAAAGGACAAATATGTTATATGTGGAGACATGATACATGATATTTGATCCTAAATTAGATTGTGATAATTATAAGAACATAAACAACTCTACTGCAAGAAAGTTTCGGAATATTTAATATATATTTGGCGTAGAAAAAAATCCACACAAACAGGCCAGATTAGATTATATACTGATTTCAGAAAGCCTTTTACCAAGTCTCACTTCTTCAATAATTGAACCAGGTTATTGTTCGGATCATTATTTTTTTCAATAATTAACTTGTCATTTAATAACTTCAAACGTGGAAAAGGTCCATGGAAATTTAATAATTCTCTCATGTTTGATAATGAATTAATTTAAACATTATTTGAATCTACAATAGAAAATATCAAATCACAGTATGCAGTACCCGTATATAATATTGATAATATAAAAGATATATCGTCAGATCTTATGGTATTTACAATAATGACCAACTTTTTTAGGTTATCTGACTCAAAGGGTCAGGATGACCTATAGTCATCATGCACCGTCCGTCGTCGTCCGCCGTGCGGTAGAACTTTTCCCATTCAAACAACTTCTTCTCAATAACCGTAAGGCCCAAAGTATACTCATATTTGGCCTTGTAGCATACTGGGATGAAGGGCTATCATAGTTGTGAAAATAAATGACCTTGACCAACTTTCAAGGTCACAGGGTCAAATAGGCTTAAAATCTTTGAAACACTACTTCTAACCAAAATGGTCCAGGGTACTCATATTTGGCCTGTAGCATGCTGGGGATAAAGGGCTACAAAAGTTGTGAAAATAAATGACCTTTGATCTACTTTCAAGGTCACAGGGGACAAATAGGCTAAAATCTTTGAACAACTTCTTCTAACTAAACAAAAAGGTCCAGGGTATACTCATATTTGGCCTGTAGCATGCTGGGATGAAGGGCTACCAAAGTTGTGAAAATAAATGACCTTGACCTACATTCAAGGTCACAGGGGTCAAATTGGCTAAAATATCATTGAACGACTTCTTCTAACTAACCAAAAGGTCCAGGGTACTCATATTTGGCCTGTAGCATGCTGGGATTGAAGGGCTACCAAAGTTGTGAAAATAAATGACCTTGACCTACTTTCAAGGTCACAGGGGTCAAATCAAATTGGCTAAAATCTTTGAACAAACTTCTTCGTAACTAACCAAAAGGTCCAGGGATACTCATATTTAGGCCGTGTAGCATGCTGGGAATGAAGGGCTACAAAAGTTGTGAAAATTAATTACCTTGACGTACTGTCAAGGTCACCGGGGGTCAAATAGGCTAAAAATCTTTGAACGACTTCTTCTAACTAACCAAAAGGAGTCCAGGGATACTCAGTATATTGGCCTGTAGCATGCTGGGATGAAGGGCTACCAAAGTTGTATGAAAAGTTGGTGACCTTGACGTTCTTTCAAGGTCACAGGGGGTCAAATAGGCTAAATTCTTTGAACGATTTTTGTTAAACTAACCCAAAGTCCAGGGATACTCATATTTTATTGCTGGTGGCATGCTTGGATTGAGAGGTTTTTACCATAGTTATAAAAATGAATGACCTTGACCTTCTTTTCAAGGTCACGGAAAGGTCAAGAGTCAAATATTCCAAAAAATGAATGGACTTGAATTTTGAACTATTCCAAAATCTTGAATTATTGACAAGTTCTACCAGTGTGATTAAGCTGAAACCTGCATGAAATGAACTCTGACATTGTCCCCGACCAAGATCGTTGTTATATTTTTTTTGTCGGATCCAAAATCCAAGATGGCTAGCCACAGGAAAATGGTTCATAGATGGCTGCAAACTTAGATGCCATCTTGTGTGATTGAAATCCACATTTGACTTCTCAAGTTCTAACCAGCGAGTGCAATTTAAAAAGTAACTGCGAAACTTGAAACATGAAATGCGACTGGATCATGAACAAAGAGTTGTTTATATCTTCTTGTGTTTGATCCCAGATTTGTAGATGTCCTTACCACTTGACACCCATTTATCTAATTTATTTTTCCTATACAGAGCATTGCCAAGATAGTCAAGTTGAACCGTTTAGGCTCCTGGGCATCTGGTTTTAGAAACTCTTATGATTGGGAAATTCGGGGTTTTTTTAAAAAACCAATATCCTTACTCCATGTCTTATAAAAAATGAAATCTAAAGAAAGGTGTAAAAATAATTAAAGACAATCCTAGCAGCATTGAAAAAAGAAAAAAAACAAGGCCAAATAATGGCAATCCAGTAGACGAAGGTTTGAAGGAAGATAAAAAACCAGGAATTATGAAGAAATTAGAAAGCACAAAAACATATGGCAGAATGATAAATATCAAGAGCCATACATGGATGTTAAGGGGAGGGAGAGAAAAAATAACCTGAAATATTTCTAAAACTTCGAATCTCGCAACTGACATCCTAGTAAAATAATTCAATACCTTAAAACAAAAAAGGTACGCGAATGGTAATCTTCTGACCACCAAACAAGAATAAGTCTGTTGAATCAGAAAAATACTATAAAAAACCTATAAAAACAAAACTCAAAACTTAAATATTGTTAATTCTAGAACAACTGCCTAGAATCTTAATACTGTTTCCTAATATACATCCCTGAGCAAGAATAATTTATATTATTGAAAGAATCCTTATACTCTAAATGAACTAAAGATTACACAGCTAAAAAATGAAAAAATGTGGAAAGTCCCTAGATCAGCACAGTTTTACTGTAGAAATTTATGAAAATACTTCTGGAAGCAATGAGGGACCCTCTAATTTTACAGTTTTAGAACAATCAGAAATCTTTCAATAACTCAAAAGCAAGGAATAATTACATGCATTCCAAAAAAGGGCAATTACACTTCAGTGATATAATTAAGTTAGGTTGGATGGCCGATAAAACACTTAAATAAGTAATTTATAAATTATAGCACTCAGGTGGCAATGTAGCACGAAACGATTAAAAAAAGTACATACATGTAAATTAATTAGCACAATAATCAAACTGGATTTTCTCTCTGGAAGATATATAGGCCGAAAAATACAAGGTTGATATATGATGTTTAGCAGTAACACAGTGAGGTAAAAAACATTAAACCATGCGACATTCTACTATTAATAGACTTTGTATTTGCTTTCGACGTCGGGTGTCCTGGCGAGATTTTCATTGATAAAACTCTCAAGTACTTTTAATTTTCGGCTACCAACAAAATTCCAAATGGATAAATACTATTTTATAAAGGAATTATAGTCCTTCCGCTAAATTATTTTGGGAAAAAGCCTATCACAATCATTCTTTTCCATATAAAGCCGTGGATGTCGTAATTGGTGACCCCGTCTCTTGATATATCTTTATTTGATCTGCAGAATTTTTATTCAATACTAACTATATGCGAGAAATAAAGAAAAATATAAAAGGTATACTACACAACCCTAATACATGAAGAATATCAATTATAATTATCTAAATTTGCACGGATTGCCACGTCTGTTTAAAATTTTTTTCTTTGTCAGTTGGGTCTGAAAAATATTTAAGATTTTCAAACTCTGTAATAAATAAAAGTTTCAATTGCTAAATATGCATCTGGTTTAAACCTTAAAAATGCTTCAAGAAACCAAGGTATTTTGGATTGGCTGTCTGTAAGATATACAAGTAAATTATTACGGTTTTTATTGCTTATCATCAATTTAAATTGGGGAACCACCCGCATTTAATCTATTGGAAATTGAATGGCGTATTGTAGATCTACTTAGCAGAATTAATTCCATTGTAATTCTCTATAAATATCCTTGCAAAAATAAAATCACCAAATTTCAATTTGAGAACAAAACGATTATACTTTTACACCAATTAGCAAAAGAGCTGTTATAAATAATTTACTAATATCCCAGTTTCAAACCTATTTATTTCTATTTCTTTTCGCTTCCTAAACCTGATATTTTGTTTATTTAACAATTTAAAAGCCTGTGGATAGATTTTTTATAGGGGGGGGGGGGGGCACAATGGGTAAACCAAGATCAAATTAAGAAGAGACATAAATTATTTAAAATATATACGAGGAAGGTTTGTTTGTTTGTTTGATTTCTATTTTTTATTAAATTTTTTTCTTTCTTAATACATTAACAGCTATGTCATGTAAGGACGGCCCACTCCCATGTATGCGGTGTAGTTAGCGTGTATGGTCGTGCGAGGTCGTGTTTTTGGGAGACTGCGGTAAATTTCATGTTTATGTCTTCTTGTATAGTGGAACTATTGCCCAGTTTATAGTGCTATATCACTGAAGCATGCCGCCCGAAGACACCAAGCAACACACCCCAAGCCGGTCACATTATACTGACAACGGGCGAACCAAGTCGTTCCCACTCCCTGTATTGCTGAGCGCTAAGCAGGAGCAGAAAACTACCACTTTTTATACTGTTTTGGTGTGTCTCGGCCAGGGGACAGAAACCCAGAGCCTTCCTCACAGGGGCGAACGCTCAAGCACAAGGCCAAAAGCGAGGCGGTGCCAAGGTAGGCATTAGGAAAGATAAAGTCAGAAAGGAAGAAAAGAAAAGATAAGATCCTAAATTTAGTCGCCTTTTACGATCATGCAATAGGGGCAGCTTGGCTTTACAATTCTAACGCCCTACCTGCAGGGCTCATGAGGATGAGGCTTTAAATGGTTCATCTAGAATCTTTAATAACTGCTCTAAAAGTTTCTTGGGCTATTAAAACGAATTTATTGTAAAGTAGGAAATTGGGATACTATTTAGAAGATCTCTATTTGACAAACAAAAATTAGCAAATACTGGAATTGAACACTTAATTAAAATTGCAAAAAACAGTCTAAAAATTGCAAAAAAAAAATGTTTTGGAGAGATGCTCTAGAGGCTTGGTATATAAACTTTAAGTGCAAGTAATAGTTACAAAACAAATATTTTAGAGAACCCTATTTGGTATAATAGTGAAATCATAATATATCATAAAGTTATTTTTTAGAAGTTATGGTATGAAAAGGGTGTAAGATTTTTTATCTATAACATGTTGAAAGCTGACAAATCCATATATAGTCTAGAAGAATTTCGTGAAAAGTACAATATTCAGACCAAATTTTCTAGAATATCAAGAAATAAAAAACGCCATTAACCCTGTCATAGGAAACAATCAACAAAATTTTAACTTTGAAAAAAATAATATAGCTCTTCCCCAACATACCAATAAATCTCAAACTTATTTTAAATTGTAAAAAAGGATTTCAAAATATAATATTCTGTTTCTTATTAAAAACGAAGTTATACCTATTGCACAAAATAAATGGAATCAAGATTTTGAAATTGATCGAAATGAATAGGGAAATATTTATAAACACACCCTTTTAAAATGCTACTACTAGCTCCAAAACTTAAATGGTTGCAATTCCGAATTAAATCCATTCACAGAATACTAACTACAAAATCATTTTCATTAAAAATTGGTAAATTAAACAACGATCTATGTACTTTTTGTAAACCATATAAAGAAAAAATCACTCATATTTTGGGACTATGAAAATGTATCAAATTTGATTGAACAAGTAAGAATATCGATAATTACTAATAATTTAAGTCTGACAATTGAAAAAATAACAATATTTTATTTTCGGCAAACAAGATGGTTCTCAATTTAGTTTTCATGCTGAAAACTTGATCCTGCTCCTAGTAAACCAAAACATTTACAACTGCAAATGTCTTGAAAAAGAACTTAACGTAAACAGTCTAAAAAATCACATCAAATTTGAATTAAAAGCTCACAATATTATAATATCCAATAGTAATCTGAAGCGTAAACCACTGATACTTGCAGAACTACAAAATGGGGTTAAATACATAAATAGTAACATTTTAATAAAAAGTTTTTCTGAAATGTCTCTGACCTAGGTTTATCTTCCTGTTTCTGTCTTGTCCTTGGATGTTACTTTCTCTGCTTTATCAAGAGTTGTCTCCTCACCTTATTCACTTTGTCACTTCATTTTGTAGGAAGGGAAATAACTTTTGATTGATAGTCAATTGTGTAGTCAATATGTGTGTACTATGTAATGTTTAATAGGATAATTGTAAGTACTGTACAATTAAATATTTATTTTTTTGTAATAATTTTTTCATATGTAACATTTATTATATTTGTCTTTCGTGTATCTCTTGTCAATGTTGTCTTGTGTATATTATTTTTAAAAAAAATGAATAAAAAATGAATAAAAAAAAATATCTCTTACAGAATAGCGCTACTCCAAACCATTTAGTACAGCTGCAGCTCCATCTGTGTGCAAGAATAGATTTTTTGTTTAACGTTTTTTTTTTTTTTTTTTCTTTATTTTGTTTGATTTTAATTAACGTCCCCTATTATATGTATGCCGTGTTGTGTTGCGTGTATGTTGTGCGAGGATGCGTGGTTTAGGAGACACTGCGGTATATTCATGTTGTGGTCTTCTTGTATAGTGGTACTGTGACCGGGTGGGTTTTGTTGCTTGGTGTCGTAGTCGTCGGTGGCATGTTTCAGTTATATAGCAGTAAAAAGAAAAAAGGGCAACAAGTTCACAAACAATACATGAAGTCAAAACATGGAATTTCACACGCAGATCATCCCAAAACACGCACCCGTGCGCACAACATACACGCAAAACACTCCCGAATACATGGGAGGCCCGTCCTTTAAATGACCAATAGCTGGTGTAATTGGACGTTAATTAATCAAACAAACAAACTGATGGTAACACACATATTTGGAGTCATCCTTTTTTTGAAATTTTCTAAAACCAAATTGCTTAAAGTATTGTTATTCTTGAAAAGTTACCACCTACACCAGATAATTTAATAATAAAGAAAAAGTTAATTTGTCTTTTTCTTTTTTCAGATTAAAACTTATGACACAACAGGTAGAGCCGTAAGAGTTTGTACCTGCTGCCCATCATTAGCATGATCGTTAAAAGTCGACTAAATTTTTTTTTTTTTTTTTATTAGGATCTTATCTTTACTAATGCACCTCACATTGGCTCTAATGCCGATGTTTAGGGTGGGCCTTGAGTTGACCGTGCGACCATGTTTGGGCCTTGATCTGAGCGTACTCATGTCCCCTGTGAGGAGAAACACCGAACAAATATAATATAAAGTGGTTGTATTTCTTCTCCTTGCTTAGCGCTCAGCTTACAGGAAGTTGGTCTGGGAAGAAACTGGTTCGACCCGTTGTCAGAATATCGTGCAAACGGGTGGGTGTGTTGTTGTTGTATTGTACTTCGGCAGCATGCACACGCTCCAGTGATATTAGCACTATTGATAAAGGGTAACAGAGTAACACTACTATATTGCAAGAAGAAACCACATTGAATATATCTGCAAGTTCTCCCCCCAAAATTCACGCACCTCGCACAACATACACGAAACACCACATCCTTACCATGGGAGGGCCGTCCTAAAGTTAGGAAATTATTGTAATAGCAAAGGATAATCTTCTAATTGATTGTTGGCTATGAGGGTGCTAACTAAACTGGAAGGGTAATCCATTATGGTAGTATGTCTTGTCAAGAATGACGCAATCTGGGCGTATAATGTAAAGAAAGATGGGTCCAAAATAATGTGGAAATGTCATGTGTGGAATTTCATAAGTGCTAGACAAAATTATTGCTTTATTAATGTCAATGGACTATAGTCTTTCTGATCCCCCCTCCAATGGAGATATAAACAAGGGTATTGAAGTAAGTTTGAATTTGTGGAGAATTATTGTAGTATGAAAAACAAAACAGGACAAAGGGAAGGTGATCACCTAAAGCAAAGATGGAGTAGTTAAGTCCCAGTAGAGAGGGGGAGCTGCAATTGTTTGATTCTGGTACTACAGCCTTGACACAGGTATAGTTAGGACTAAATTTCACCAAAGAAGGGTGAGAGTTGGTTTGCTAAGTTACCATTTTACCATTTTCCATGAGATTTTCAGCAACCTGTGTCCATGGTAACGGAAAAAGTGCAAAAAAATGAAAACCTAAAAATAAGCAAAAAAGGTACTACTAGACCATAAAAAATGAATGTTAGTCTACGACTGTTTCGTGGAATTAACTCTTATGCTTGGTTTTAGAGTATGGCTCCGGAAAATGAATCTGCTTACCAAAAATATATTATTTTCAGGCAATGTTCTTCTAAGGTTACGAGAAAAATGCACAAAAAGTGGAAAACCTAAAAAATAGCTAAAGTGACTACTAGACCAATAAAGATGAGAGGAACAATGTGTCTATGAGTTTTCATGGAAATATCTATGCTGGTTTTAGAGACGTTGTGCTCCGGAAAACGATTCTATACATAAAAATCTGCCATTTGTTTAGCAATGTTCTCCATTGTTACAGAGAAAAAAGTACAAAATACTGTGAAAAAACCTTTAAAATCGCAAACAGGCACATAACTAGTACCCTAAGACACTAATGTGTCCATGATGAAGTTTCGTGGAAATATTTCAGCTAGTTTTAGAGTTATGCTCCGGAAACTAACCTGGTACTAATATTATGATATTTTCAGCAATGTTTCCATGGGTACGTAAATATTGATAAGAAAAAAAATGATGAAAAACATATAAAATTTCAGCAAAAGGAAATAACAAGACCATATGAACCAATGTGTGTGTGTGTAGTTTCGTGGTCTTATCCTCTACTGAGTTTTTTATGAGTTAATGCTCTCGGAAACACATTCGTACGGACGGTCTGATACCCATTTTGTTATACCCAACCGCCTACTTCGTTCGCTGGGCGGGGCGATAAATAATTGCAGCATCTTATAATTTTATCATTCCAAACACCATTATACCAATATTGTGTAAAATACCCTCCTGTATCTGTAGGTACATAAAGTATCTGCATTCTGTGTTTTTTTTTAATTTCAACATACAGTGTAATACATGTATGGGTATCATTGAAAAAGTTTGGGTTTTTTTCATAAAAGACATTATCGCCATCCATCAGCAAACAAATATTAGTAACTATTATGTAATTTGCATTAAGGATAATTAGCATTAGGGATTTAATCAACACTAAGTATTTTAAATAAGTAATGATAAAAACATTACAACGGTCCTGATCAATATCATGTAAAACTGAGCCATATACAACGGCAAAAAAGCCAAAATATTACAAAATTTACATGCAATAAGTAACTGCCGCTCAATCGAACGCACTGCAGAGACCCGTTCGGAAATCAGAGGATTTCGGATCTTCGTCAATGCGACTACTTATTTCCGAAATCAATAACACTTCATTATTCATGGTTACATTCCGAATCAATCACAGGGTGCATTTCAAAAACAACATGTAATGAAACATGGAAGTAGTGTCAAACGAACAATCGATACGCAAAAAACGGTCGAGACATGCTCGCTGTTTTTAATGCAGTGATATCGAATACTATACGATGTGATTTGGGAAGAACTAGATGATTTCTATAATTAACGATAGTTCTAAAGAATAAAATACAGCTGTATACACAGCGCAAATCTTGAGAATCGTACCATCCAAGCCATTTTCAATCAAATATGCAAGCCTAGTTGATTAATATAGTATCATTAATCAGCCAATTCCATATTGGGCTGTGTTATTCCTAACGGTCTGTCAATTGAAATTTGCTAAAGAATTTTAACCCTATAGTACTTAAAGTTAAACCCTTCGGTTGTGTTACCAATAGTGATTAACCTACGAAGTCCTTCATGCGGATGGAGCCGAGAAACAATGATCTTAAAAGTACTTTCAGTTTCATTCCGGTATAGTGTTTAATGAAAATAAGGTCAGGGGTATTGGATCACAGCCACGCACGTGTGTAAGGCCGTGCCATTAGAAACTTGCATTTGTTGATATTTCCAGTGGACTTTAGCTGTTTTGGGTTATAATGAACTTTGTACCATTAAGCATACTGGAGATGGGTCCATTAAGGCTGTTTGGCACGCTCAAGACAAACGGAGTGATAGGCTTTTTATTACGTGAACTTTAACGCAAGAGATTGTGTTATAGGCCACTATGCAACCATAGTATTAGTTGGCTTAGGATAACAGTTACTACAAATGTAGTCAAAACTAGCTAAGATTAAAATGGTATTACGAAACACCCTACAAATATTAAACAGTTTTAATAGTACTAGTCTAGCTGAAATTCTTAACCACGTCAGTAATTGTGCAGGATAGTGCTCCGGAACCATTATTAATCCAAATCAAGTCTTGTAATTAAAAAGCTGTTTTAGCTTGTCTACAATATCAGTTATTTTTGTTAACTAGCTGTATTTGCAAATTTGGAACATTTAATTATTACACTGGTTTCATCCATGGGGCATTATGATCAGTTAATTCAACAATATTTTAGACTAAAATGTGAGTATGTAAACACTATTATCATCTCAGGTTTTTTACATATTGATTTGCAAACAAAAGAAGTGAAACAAGTGCGTCTCAGTTTGTTAATATGTTGGTACCGGCTAGTAGTACTTTTAGTCTATTGAATAGTCAGGAATAAGGTGAAGGCTACACATGGAACTATCAGTGTTCAAGAGCATTACACAGTTGTCTAAATGGATACAAAGTTGCTTACAAAATGATTATGAGACAATAAATTAACCATTAACTTTGTAAAAGGCCATGATTTTCAGTGAAAGTAAAATAGCCATGATTCTGCTTCAACTGACCATATCATTGAAATGAAGCACCTTAGAATCATTCTTGCAAATTCAACTGCTACAATACTTTCCTACTTAAAATTTAACCTGATGACGCCAAGTCCCGCATTCGGAGGTCCTAAGTGATTTTTCTGGTGCATTTCCTGAATTTAGGTCCCTACCCCCAATAGAGAAATTTTTGCCTTGAACAGTGATTGTCCATTTATTACAAAGCCATTCAGGTATGGAAAAATTCCTTGTACAACTGACGCAATATGCACGAGATATAAATTTTTCCCAATTGAAATAGCTCAGGCAAATATATTGAAAAAAAATACACTAAGGGATCTGAAACATTGAAATAATTGGACTATGTTCATTTCATCTGTACCATTTTGATCTCAATCCTAAGCGCACTTTTCAAATATCAATATTAATTGGACAGATCCATTTTGTCCAAGCCATCATAGACTGAAAATACACACTGTGCTACAGACAGTACTGTTTAAGGCAGTATGACACTTCTTAAGGATGGTAATAAAAACTAAAAATTAATTTTTCAACACAAAATAGACAAAGATACAATCCGATGAGCAAGATTTTAAAGGTCTAATTATCACCTTGTAACTGGTCCATTTTATGTGCAAGACAGCAATTTGATTTGCACTACTGCAAATGTAAAACCCTTATGAAGAACCCCTTAATGAATTTTCATTAGAATTCAACGTAGTGATTTAGTGTATTAATTTTCAATCATGGATTAGTGCCAAAATGTTGAGGATTATAAACCGTCATTTCAACATGTCTTTAGTCATTAGGGTCAAACCATCTACAGTTGCAAAGCGTGGGTTAAGCATGGTACAAGTTGGACAAAAAATAAACAGGGTGTGCTATTTATGAGATGAATAAAGTCCATGTACAGTAGCATGGCATCAGTCTTAGCTTGTTTCATTCCTGTTTTTTTCTGCACAGGAATTAGTACGGTGTCAACGGAGTTGTACCTTTCCTCCATTGGGGTATTCTATATAAGTCCCCTTACAAAGCGTTTAAGCGTCGATCCCTTAGAACTTACCACTGTTTAAATTACACAAAAAACATACGCCACAGATAATTACTAACCAATTCTAACACTGGACATTACTCACACGTTTATAAGGCGCACAAATCTCGTGGCAAGACAAACATTGAAGGTAATTATATTTTCACATGTCCTATTGTACAATACCATTTGCATGGACCGTACATATGAACTTGTTTTTTGATTTGAATTATCATATTAACCGTCTATTTGACTATTTGTGGGACCTTTAACCATACTCCCATGAATTACGCTAACAAATTTAACAATAAAAAATGAAACATAAATGCCAGATATTGACGCAGCGCAGTATAAATGTTCTCAGTGATAAATTTCCGAAATTCCGGTCTTTGATCTGTATTCAAGATATGTAAACGAACATACTTTTGCCGCAAAAGTCGATGTCATTTACGAGTAAAAGACCAACACTCGACATAGATGATTACAAAGTCATTGTCTTAGTTTATTACTAACGCATTGCAAAAATTGGGGTATATCTCAAACTATATTGGCCATACACAGCTTAAGTGATGTTTATTTCATCGAATCACGTATTTCACCCAATTGATAAGTAAATCCAATTTGATAACATGATTGCAGGGCCTGAAAACTAATTTTCATCATCAGAGTGTTACGAATGTAAAAATCAACACTTTGTAATATATACACGGTGGCTTCACCTTAATATGATAGCTCCAACACTAAACACGTCGTGCCAGGCAAGAACATTCTTACAATAGCCATGGTAACTAAAGATGACTTATTATGGGACGTTATATATCCATGGCCGCACTATTTTTGAGCAAGTTATTCCAAATAACCTGTTGGAGACATCATGGTTGTTCAATATTAATAAATATTACAAAGCATAGATTTGGAATGGTCAAATGACTAATAAAACTTCAAATAAAGGAGTTGTCTATGGAAATTGGTAAAATTTTATATTACCTTGTACGAGTACTGATAGCCGAAAATAAAACTTTGACCGAGGAAAACATCTAGAATACAAGGAAGAAAATGGGAATAGCAGAGTGAAGATATTCAAAAGTTACAAAATAAAAACTGTTAATCTCTGAACACCACACTAACAAGTAAGCGTTTATGCTGCACGGTCATAATCATTGTTTTTACGAATACAAAACTTTGAAGAAGGGCTAGAAAGTCGTTTAAAATCAACAGTTTATTTCTTTCATTGCGAGAACAATACAAACTAACGCACCCAGAAGAAGCTGGTATGGTATAGAACGTTCTGCCAGATGGAAACTATTTAAAACTGGAATAAAAACTATAATTACATGAACAAGTGTTGATTAATATGTGGAAAAAATGTTTTAGTAACAGAAGGATGAGGGTATAAGACAATGCAGAATGATTTAACAACATCAAAGTTCATTGAAAATAAAAATACATGTAGTTAGATGATAAAGAGAAAAAGACAGGGATATAGAATATGAAGGAAAAGATATACAGGCTATAAGAACTCTTAAAAACAACAAATCCCCAGGAAAGGATGAAATTATTGCAGAATTTTGCAAAAAATACTGAGAAATAATTAAGCAGGAATTTCTGGATGTAATAAAGATGTTTTTTAATATAATTTTCTGTCTAAATCTCATGGGAAGGGAATACTGAAACTAACTATTTAAAAAGGGTGAATGAAAGAGAAAATATTTAAAAAAATGGCGGCCTCTAACACTACTAAATACAGACTATAAAATTATTGCAAAAGTTATCATTAATGGTGAATTAAACCACTTCTTGCTAAAATTATACACACAGACCAAAAGGATTTTTGTGCCAAGGGATTTTGTGCAGGAGAAATATCATGAATGCCAATAGACGACTTAAAGACATTGATATATTGTGATATTGAGGAGGAAAATGGAGCCATTGTATTTTTTGATCAACAAAAAGCCTTTGATAGGATAGAATGGAATTGAATATTTCATTGCTTCAAAAAATTATTTTTGGACCTAAATATTGTTATTGGATAAAAATGCTTATAGGTAATGCTACAACATGTATAAAAACAAATGGTTTTACTTCAAGATGTTTTCAGTTATCTAGATCAGCGAGACAGGGTTGCTCAATGGCGCCAATAATGTATATTTTACAAGCAGAACCACTGGCATTTACTTTTACGAGCAACTTCAGAAATTAAAGGAATCAAATTACCAAATACCAATAACTCAGAAGTTAAATTAAATGGATTTGCTAGATGACCTACAACACTTTCACAGAACTGAAGAATCTGATCACACAATCGTTTTTGAACTATTTAAAATACATGAGAAAGCATCAAGCTCAAATATCGGACAATTTATGGAATGGATATAGTTTTAAAAAAATATCAAAACTGTTTTGTGACTGTAATTTAGAAAAAAGGAATCAAATAATATGGACCAAATTTCAGTGCAAAGGATTACTTCCAAAACAGTGTCAATTTAGAAAACATCGTATATATGTTTCAAAAAATTTCTTTGTCCCTTGTATATAAAAACACAATATTTTCTAATCTAAATCTCTTGGAAAACAGAAAAATTATTGTTTATATTTAGAAATAAAAGAAAAAAAAATGCTAGGTAATTATGAAAGATTGATGCAGGAAAAATTTATTTGGACAACAATTGTTATCGACACTAATTTACAGAATGGAGAGTTGGTAAATATTTGAATATAACGTGTCCGATCTGCCAGGTTTGTTATCTTTAAAAAGCATTATTATAGAAATTTTTGGAAATTATTTGAAATGTCAATATCCAAGAAAAAAAAAGGAACTGTACAAAGTGTTAATCAAATGTCTTTGTATTCGTTAAAGTATTAAAATCTTTCACAAATATAAAAGCACAGTATATATATAACTTATATT
>NW_027188687.1:0-15556 GCF_041381155.1 Argopecten irradians | reverse complement strand
AACTCGGGTCTGTTCCTAGGTTCCGCTTTCAGTTAAACGTGGACAACTCGGGGTCATGGTCCTAGCTTCCCGTTTAAGGACTTAAAACGGAACATTTCGGGTCTGGTTCCTCCTAGTCTCCTGTTTTAAGTTAAAGCGCGAACTTCGCGGTCTGGTTTCCAAGTTCCGGTTTTATTAAATCGGAACTAAGGAACTCGGAACCTTCGAGCAACTCAACTTCACACAGCCCTTCCTCTCATTTTATCAATACGTTAACCTCTTTTTCATCAATAGTTACCTGTTTTTCATACTATCAAATATCTAATTGGTCAGAGTGGAGGTCAGAGATTGTATATATATATAAACTGGACAAGCATGTGCAGTAGAACTTTTGTCCTCAAGTAACAACGCTGTACATACACCATGTTCATAAGGATTTGGGCTGCACACCGCGACGTCTTCTCACAGAGGGCAATTGCTGTTTTGACAGGAGCTCGAATATCGGAACGAATAGCCATATTTTAACTCATCTTCATAAAATTGTTTCCAGTTACTAGTATCAGATCGTCCCCACAAAACTAAGGATTTGTTTTCCTATACGCTTTTTTTATTTGACATGTTGCAAACATTTTTTATTGGTTCTACAATCAATGAATATATAATTTAAATTACATTTAAAACATTGTAATTTGAAATGTTGCAAACATTTTCATTCTGATTTTATTAAGGTACTTGCGATATTTTAGTAACTATTGGAAAGACTTGAAGCCATTGCATTACTTGTTGAAAAAGGATATCTGCAGTATCTGTCACAATAATAATTGAACTAGCGAGCCAACGAACTGCTTATGGGTTTCATTCTGTATCTTGTTACCATCTGTTCTGGAATAGCTTGTTTCAATGATTTTAGAAATACAAACCATGTTCAACGGACTTGTCCTTCTACATCATATTTTTATCTCAAAAAAAAGTAGCACTGGAATAAGCTCTTTACTTATAACACAGTATTCAATAAAGTCTCATTATTACTCTCTGGTAACGTCCTGGCTTATACAATAATCAATAAAACAAGCAATAGTTCAAATGGAGGTCCAGTATTAGTAGTATGCTGCTTGCTAATGAGTTTAATTGACTTCTAAATATATATAATTCTGGCCATGTTCTCATCGATCTATTTAAAAAGCAGTAAATTCCGCGGATCAAATATAGCTATTGACTTTACTCTATTGCCTAAACTCTACTAGTTTTTAATTATTGCAGCTTAAATTCTCCTTACTTTTCACTAATTCTCCGGAAACTAAACTTTGTTCTTTTACCCACGTAACTTATTTTATCATCTGCAAATGATCCTAATGAATTAAGTAGAATCATATACTCCTATAATTTCACCAGAAAATTTCCCCTATTATGAAACCTAAGAATGAATCCTGACAATAAAACATTGTTCTTAGCGACCCATGCCAGCTCAGTATTTAACACCACCTGATGTGTGTCAGACAAGTTACTATTTCTAGGGGTCCTAATAAAAATGACCAATTTTAACATATTTCGGCCTGTGTTTATAAGGGACACCTGACTATAAAGTACTTATTTCCCCTAAACTTTTCTACTCAACACATTTTAATTTCTTATGTCCTTCTATTTATTTATTTTATTTAATCTATTTTAAGCTGGTGAGTTTCTGCATATGCATATACAGTAGATTTGGATTCGTTTTTTTCTTTTTTGCCAGACACAGCTTCTCTATAATGTTCTGTTATGCCTAATCATAGCATACTTAAAACCAAATGCGGGCGGGGGGGGTGCGTCGATCAATTATTATTTCCAACACGAGGCTCACGAGCACGTGAATAATCAACAGGGCACACCACTACGTACTGGATTATGGACCGATCAAGATATAACATGACATCCCCCCTCTCAAGAACTTTTAAATTATTCTTTTAGCCGAGTAACATATATCCAGTACAGTCTACTGGTAACGCCGATCACTAGGTAAATACTTAGTCTACTAACTGCTGTTACCGTCCACATTGAGCTTAACCAGGTTAAGGTTCAATCCTTAACAAGACCTCAAATACTCCGTTCAATATACATGATATCTTAACACATTTTAATAACAACCCTCCAACAAGCAAATGTTCTTTCGGGTTTTAACCTTGTAACAAAATAACTATTAACATCAAACTCTTATATTAATGAAAAATAGTCTTTCTCAATACTCCAGGCTTTGAGGAGGACTCTGCCACTGCCGTCCTTTGTAACTGGAGCTTCTAATCTAGCGTAGTCAGCCTGGTGGGCTCCTTAACTGTCTTTGATGATCAGCGGTATCATCAGCAGTGTATGCCCGTTTCGCGTAGATGACTGTTGAACCAGAAACCTAGAGGAGGGCATGCGTGAAACCTCGCGCGCCACATATCAGATCCTGTATGGAGAAATATATATCTTTAGGTATGGGAGTGCGAGTAGTATATTTAAACATTGTTTCGATTCCTCTGGACCCTCTTAGTCTACACCGTTGGACTGTGTTTAGCCACAATAAAAAAAATTAACTGAATCATGGATCAACTTTCAATGTTTACACTCAATCTGTTCCTCTTACCCCCACGAGTTTATCCAGGTTGAGCTTGGAATCATGGACTGTGTCACTTAAGAGTGCAGGCTTTTCTACTAGATCTGCTTTCTACACGAGCACTCGAGATCCAAAGTAGGGATTGTAATTTCTCCTGTCGTTTTTTGTAGATGTTTGGCAAATCTCGTCAATCCTAGCACGACGGTTTCCAAACGGACCTGAACGGTCGTCGTGGAGCCATGGTTTTTTTTTTCAGGTCTAACGTCCAAAAAACATTTAGGCGCTGGGCCTTTCCTATGTCCAGCAGGAGTGTTCCTATAGTCGCGGCAGCTTCGAGCTTTGTAACTGATCCATTTGATTCTATCCATCAAGATTTTTAACCAGTCAGAACATCGCTCATCTACCTTTCTCTGCAAGCCCATTATCGCCTGGAGCTACAGCTATAGATGTATACGTTGTGTCATGCATGAATCCGCAGCCTTTTTTTTTTGCAAAACATATTGTCACAAACTCTGATAATAGTTGTGGGTCCATTGTCCGACAAATATTTAAACCGGAACTCCACTATCCTTGAGTATCTGACTTTCTACAGTTCGGAACCAACACTGCGTTCTTTGCTGCTTCCAATTGTCTAGTAAGCTGTACGCTGGTCCACTTTGAGTAGTTATCTAATGTGAGTAGATAATAGTTTTGCGAGAGAGTTGAGAGCTCAAAAATATCTGCGGCGGGACTTCTTTTTTTGACCATCTGGGCGGTCTGGTAACATCGACCTGTACCAGTCGTTCATAGGGATTGTGTCCCGTGCTACCTTCTGCACCATATTGGAAAAACTCAACGACCTTTTACCTCTCCCTCTATCTGGCTTGAACATCCACCTCTGCCCCGAAACAGACAAACGTCTCTGGACCCTTTCTTTACACTTGACTACTTAAGTTGTGAATCATGAATGATTATCCATCATTGCTGGTTCTAAAGCGGTTTCTGGAGAACAAATCAGTTTGGGTCGTTTGTATAAAGAAACCTTCTATGCAGGCACATCTCATCTCAGAAGCCCCAATATAATTGTAAATTCTCCAGACTATTCTGTCTTTGGATGTTGACAAAGACCCTGAGCACAAAATTTTGTATAGTTCTTTGTAGCACCACGTCCTTGGTCAGTTTTTCACGCTGGAAACTCCCTGGCATATCTATCAGGAGAATACGGGTTACTGTCTCCGTAGGATTTAAGCATATTTACAGCTACTTCCGGTCATAATCTGTCCATGTGCGTATTTAGTGTTAAAATATGATCTACTTCAAATTGATCCGCAATTCCACATGACTCTTTCCACGGATTTTTGTATTGTACATTCAAGTCATAACTTCTGAATGGTAAGTAAAAGTCTTTGTGCAATCTCACAGGTGCCGGTGGGCTGAAGTGGTTTTGAAAATATGGCTTGTACGTGGGTTTATGCGATCACTTTCCATGAACCCTTCGACTTTACGACCGTACTACAACTACTGTTGGAGCTTGAGTACAGCCATATACAACCTGCCAATGGCTTGCTT
The DNA here is from genome assembly GCF_041381155.1 of Argopecten irradians. NCBI lineage: Eukaryota > Metazoa > Mollusca > Bivalvia > Pectinida > Pectinidae > Argopecten > Argopecten irradians. The sequence goes on along the minus strand of NW_027188687.1, from coordinate 11,457 downwards.
TCTCATTCTCTATCATTCGCGTAATTTTGGTTAGTGATTGTGTGAGAGCAACTCGCGACGCGTAAATTAAGCTTATGGGGTTTCTCTCCTCTTGAAAGAGAGGATTACTGCGCCTAGCCCTTTAGAGCTAAGGCATCCCACTCGATAGGGTTAGCGGCTAACCATTCGGATCCATAGAATCCCTGATCGAATCGGTGCTTCGGTAGCTTTTTCAGAAAGTTCATTTCTTAAGGATTATTAAGAGGAAAAAGTAGGAAAACAGATCAGTCTTAACATAAAACCAATTGATGACATCTTTATATGGTTTGATTTTATGTAAGAGCTGATCCTTTTTCCTACTTTTCCCCCCTTAATAATCAGATAACAAGGGGAACCCTCCCATATTAAATCTCTAAAGGACAGATCTAAGAAGAACGTTCTTTGAAAAATAGGAAACAGAACCAGAAAATTTCAAACTTTCATCTGGTTTCATTAAAATGTCAATTATTTTAAACGGTATTCAATGGTAAATCATAAAACTTTCTCTGAATGTTAATTTTCAATATTTGAGGGGGGGGGACTGTTTGGGTGGGGACGGGGGGGGGGGTCGGGGGGGGGGGGGGGGGGGGGGGGGGGGGGGGGGTAGGGGCGGGGGGGGGGGGGGGGAGGATATGGGCTAGTATATTCAAGAAACCTAAATAGGTAATGCATAATGAAAAGATTGAATTCTGGATCAAGCAATTTATAACAGGACATTATTTTAGTATGGACATGAATAAAGAAAGTTGATGAAAAACTGGTTTTTTTTAAAGGAAACAGTAATCAACCTGACAGCCATATTTAATACAGTGATGGAGTCAATTTGTAAATCGTCCCGACTCTCTGAAAACTGAATACTTTGAGCCTATATAATACTTGTGCCTCTAAATGCAAAAACTTAGCCCTCCTAAACGGTTTTTATCCAAGCAGAAAACATTCTTTTTAGTAGGGAATTGGCAGGGGGGGAAAAAAGGAAAACCACCGTTTTCATGAATCATTCAAAATTTATATCAGTTGATTAATATGAATATACCTTTATACATCGGGTGTAGACAACGTTTCTATTGACAATGTGAAAATTCTTGTTAAGAGCTTAAAAGTAGGCGTGTGGTGTTTATGGATATACCAGCCAAGTTGCGGGAGTTGCAACAACATGTCTACCTTCAATGGTCAATATCCTTGTATTTTCAATGTGAAGAAGATGGAAAAACTGTTAAACAAGGTAAAGGAAATGCTACAGTGCTTGCCATATAAAATTTACAACGGAAACAGAAGCATGCAAAGAATGCATGAAATATAGTTCTTGAAAGTCATCAAGTGAGAGAAGCTGGCTGCTCCAACCAATAACCGATTTCAAAAAGGATTTAAGGGAGAAAGTGGTTTTGGGGGGGCTCTCTTATCTAACAATTTTTATTAATCTGTGTGCAGGGAATGCGTCCCGGACTACCAATGCATGGAGTCTGTTTAGGTGTCACCAAAAGCAATCATCGTGTCAAAATGTTTCTCCTCCCTAAAGAGAAATCTAAGGAAATACTTCATAGGTGATCACATTAGAGTAGAGGTTTCTAACAAAGTGATGGTGCATTTTTAAAACTACCGACACATTATTGAAAACTTCCCAGAACATCTTGACCAAAAAAAACTATCAAAGTTTTAAAAAGCCACTGAATTCCAAACCTGTGCTTTGTTTGTATTAATGCATTTCCTTGTGTAGAGGAGACTTTTCCCCCCCCCTAAAGGATGAGTATCCTTGAAAAAACTTCTCTTCATATCTTATCTGAAGGGAGTCCACATTCTCCATTGGAGAATGAATTTAATCTGCAAGTAAACATTTGATCCAGTGCCCAGAGAGTCTAAAAAATCAGATTCTAGTTCAACATGTTCATTAGAGCTAGGCCATCTACGTTTGTGGGATGGTGATCTTGCGGTCTGAGTACACCAGCCATACATAACCCCCATTCACAAAACTGGTGATTGCACTTAATCATGACAATGTTAAAATACTGTTGGGTGCCCTTTTTGTAGTTGGGAGCAGGATTTTCCATTCGAGGACAATTAAAATGCATAATGCGAATTCGATCAATCCAATTCATGGTACAGTGTTGTTGTGTGGAACAGCAGGTATTGCCGATTCTCGTCAGTCCCACGAGAAGTGCTATTATAAGAGATGTACTTCAGCTTAAAAATGGATATGGTCTGGAAAAGATCAGGCCACAGGAGCAGGTCAATTGTGAAGTTAGCTGGGGCCATGTCAGCCTTTATATCAGAAATGACATTTAGGAAGATTATTTGTGAAAAGAAAGGGTCAATTGTCCACGGGAAAATATCCTGTAAGAAATGGCACTGAATAAAGTGATCAGGATTGTTTGTAAACAGAAAGCGCTTTTACTCGGTAGCGAGTACAAGCGCGGATGGCAAGAAGAGAATATGTAACGGTCGTTATGCTATGGAAAACATTGAAATTGCAAGAATTAAAATACTTTATTCTGAAGTGAAAACAGAGTGAGTTGGTGTGTAAACGCAGTTCTTGAACATTTCCCAAAGATATGTGTCCGCCATCAATGATATTAAGGAGCTAGAATGGCAAATCACTATTTTCGGATGGATTTATATGGCAAGTACACAGTGATCTTTTGTTGATAAATGTTGACAGTCTCAAGGAAGTGGTGGTGTATTTAGATGTAAACACTAGAAATGGTGTTGGAAAACAGTATGTCATACAGATGCCTAATCAGTACGGCCATGCAGTATTCAAGTGACTGGTTAATTACATGTTTATAACTTTGCATGTATGTACCTATGGGAAACTGTATTACTAGTGTATTATGTAAAAATTTTGCTCAGGAGGTGTTGTGGTATGGGGTTATCTCGGACTGTAATTTAAAATGTGACAAATACTCCCCAAGTTTAATTTTCAACCCATGTTTCTCAAACTTGGTTAGCTGAATCCCCATGACATGACCATGAACTAGTGTATATCCTTTAAAATTTTGGTTTTGTTTAAAATGTTGATTTTGTAGAGATTTTTCCAACAATTTTTGATGGACCTTGAATTACTTGGTAGGCTTAATCAGTACACATGAGTTTTGTCTCCCTGAATTGCAGATTGATGCAAAGTTATTGGGTGATACATTTTTAAATGTAAAATGCTAATTTTGTCCAGAGATCTCTTATAATTAGTTTTCTAACTTGAACATTGCTTACATCAAACAATTTTCCTTTTAATGTGTTTGTGAAATTGTATATATTCTCAGGGCGAAGTTCCCTTGATTTACCATAAATTTTAAAAAAAGCCTGTAAAAGTGTAACATTCTTTAACTTTGTGATTTTTTTATTAAGAAGTTTATTTCAGGAACTTTTTACCTTAGAGGGTCACCAGGGACTTCAAATCTTTAACACCACTTGTAATGTTCTATTTTCATGTTTTTTGGGAATCTTATATGATTATAGTTAATTATAAAGAGCTTTTTATTATAAGAATACATGGTGTTCTGAAGCTGTTCTAGATCTCCTCTTCCATAAAAATTTTAGGAACAGTTATAGAACATTTCTAGAATATTGCAAATTCTAAAAAAAGATCCAGAACTATTCCAGAACATATGCAGAATAATATTAGTTGTCTGAAACTGTTCTAGAACTGTTCTACAAAAATGTACATGGAACAATTCAAGAACTTTTGAAGAACATGTCAAGTTCTGAAACTGACACAGAACTGTTTTCCAGAACATATGGAGAAACAAATGATGTTTTGAAATTGTTCTAGAACTGTTCCACAAAATGTTTTCTAGAACATTTGTAGAACCCAGAGTTCTGGAAACTTCCCATTGGATCAGTTACAGAACAGATCTAGAACTATCTAGAAACAGTTCTAGAACTATTCAGACTCCAGAACGAAATTCACAACTGGGGATGGTCCCCACCCCCCAAGGTTTGCTGTGGGAGGGCATGTCAGAATGAGGAAAAACATTACTGAGTACAAAATATTTCAAAAATTCTTAGCTTCTCCCACTCACAGATGTTAGGTAGAATCAAATACTCTTTAGACTAGAAAATGTATAGACAGGTCTTAAAGGTCCTTTACAAAAATTAGTTAAGTTATATGACCGTAACCATGGGTCTCTAAGTTTTTGCCCCAGCACCTTGGCAGAATATACAGTCTTGGGACTAAGTTTAACCTATACTTTATATATGTAGAAGATTAACACATTTTTTGCGCATTATTTAGGTCATTTGTAATAGTGAATAGACTTCAAATGTTAAGTCAGAATTATCAGTAATGAGATGTAGCCAATTTAATCCTATTAACAAATTTTTCTGTTTATACTGACGTGGCGTTTTCACAGACGCATGGGGCAACTTACAGTGTGAGTCATGTAAAGGGGTCAAATAGGCTAAAATTTACAAAATTACTTCTTCTGAAATATCCAGTTTGAAAATGTTCAGAAACAAATACTGCATGTTCATAATCCTAGAAACAGGTCTTAAGGCTCCTTTACAAAAATTGTGTAATTAATGACCCAAGTTGGGGTCTCACGTTTTTAAAATGGGAGGGGGTCAAGTCTATAGTTTATATATAGTCAACACATTTATATTCAGTGTACATGCATTTTTTTGCGTCATTTTCATTGGACAATGAGTCAATCATTTGGTTAGAATTATTAACCTGAGATAGCATTTTTTTAAATGATCATATCAAGTTGTTTACAGTTCTTTAAACTGGGGGTTGCCCTAAAATACTATGGGTCGGTAGGCTAAAAAAAAAAATTTCTGGCTCAAATAGCTTTACTTCAAAAAAATCTTTATGGTCTGCGTAATAAAATTCTGGAAACTTTCACCCCCTGGGGCTATAAGTAGAAACAAATGTCTGTTTCATGCAAATAGAAATGTTCTTGAAAATCCCTATTAACAAAATTTTGAATTATTTTATGACACATTCCCATATTGGTGGCCGCTACGTTGTTCCAAAAAAAAGGTCATCACAATTTTAGAATCTCTAGGTTGATCCAATATGATATCTCCCTTAATAGTGAGCAATTGCAAGTTTATGTATAGAAACTAATTAGTGGGGTCAAAACACTAATTTTATGACATATTAATGCACATGAACAATTTTGGATTGGAGTAACGAGTCAAACTTGTTATGAATTATTAGGCAATAGATAAAGCATTTTAGAATTGATCATATCCCAATTGGTCCACTTAAAAGCCGTTTGATCCTGGGGGCAGTATGTGGCGTGTCCATCAAAACCTGGTCAGATAAGGCTAAAAATAAAACTACAAAATCATCTTCTTTCAATATTCTGGATTTTATTGATGTATATAAGCAAATACTGGCATGACTTTAAAATCTAAAAGGTGTTTAAAGTTTGTTTATAAAAATTGTAAATTATAATTGTTTGGTATTTCATGTGATAATTCCAACCATCGAAGTTGTGGTAATGTTTACAAATGCACCAACAGTTTACTATTTTCAAGGTACAAATAAACATAAATTAGTTTGTATCGTACAGGAACCATAATCAGAACTAAATGAAATTTTTGTTTGTAATGTAACTTCAATTTTTCATAGGTCAAACCGTGTATTTTGTCAACAATCTTTACATTAGTGCGTATTATTTTAGTACTGAGGATAGCATTTCTCAGTATTATCCACATTGGAATTCCCCTGGCCTATTGTATGCATTTCAAAAGATGGGTCGTTCTTAAGAAAATTCATGGTCAAACCAGTAGGCTAAAACTCAAGATAATCGCTAATTCCTCAAAATAACTGGATTAGTCAGATTATCAAATAAGTTATAGATGGAATGGTCATGTCAGAGTTTTTATAATGACTAGAGTGATTTAATGTCTGTGATAGGAACTTTAAAAGTCCTGCATTTAAATAGTACCTCTCTCTGATTGGAGAGCGGTTTACAGTTTGTTCTGACAGTTAAGTTTGTAAAGGAGTAAAAACATATTCATTGTGAACATTTTATTTGCAATAAATTTTTCTGTAGTATAAATTAGTAAAACTTGCATTAAAGGGCTAATTATTTTCAGCCTAAGATTAGCATGTTCCTTCATCCAATCCTAATCCTGACTCGATGATCCCCTGGGCTTTAATACGTATTGGTCTCAAATGTTAACAGGAGCATTTCAATTGATTAAAAAAACTCAAAAAAAAACCTCTAAGTATTTACAGTTTTGATGGAAGCATGTACTCTTCATATAGTCATAAACAGTTGTCAAATTTATTTAAATCACTGATTTTAACTATCCAAGTAAAACCCTTAGCTTTATAAATATTTTGCCACTTATTAATTCCACTTATAGGTAAGGGGATAATAAGTAAATAGTGTTCTTACCACTTAGTTTCCCCTTGTATCTCTCAATTTGCCTTTGTAAAAGCAAGTGGTTTTAAAGTAGGGCTTAGAAACAACTTCAATCCATCACTATGTCGACTATTTGTTCTGTTTAATACTTATTTTCCACTTATAATACTTCATCATTATTTGCAAACTAATTTTGCCTACTTAATTTCCACTTGGAAAAGTTAAGTCATATTTTGCAGATTGTTAGACAACTTATTTTCCACTTATAATACTTAATCATTATTTGCAATCTAATTTTGCCAACTTAATTTCCACTTGGAAAAGTTAAGTCATATTTTGCAGACTGTTAGACAACTTATTTTCCACTTATAATACTTAATCATTATTTGGAAAAAAAAATATTTGGCATGATCATAAATCATCCCCAAACATGGCCAATTTTTAAATTGTTTTACATCAGGATGTAATAAAATTATGTTTAGAACATTGTGAAATAATTTTGATGATTTTCAGAACAGCTTTATGTCAAAAGACCTGTACCGTAAAAATTTGTGTAACTTGCGCACCAATGTACTTAGCGCAGGTACTTTTTTGGGCTGAAAATGCTGAAAAAAACTCTACGGTAATATTTTGTGCATCAAAATTTTTTGGGAAAAACAATGTCCATGGAGCCACAAAATCGATGTATAAAAGTGGCAATTTCAATGCAAACATTCCCAATCAATGCTTGACAACTTGTACAATCAAGTGTTTTATTTAGAAGAAATAATACTAAAATTGCATTGTGTTTGTTTTCTTTTATTGGCCACCGTAACCTGAAACTGTCTGTGAAATATCTTGCAGATGTCCAAATCATCGGCGGTCCACCGTCCACCGTACTCCGTGCACTCCATGAATAGTTATCAGAAATATTTGAAAAGATTATAATCTAGTTACTTAAAATTGTGACAATAAGTAATATTAGTGTGTTGAAGATAATTAACAAACTTTAAAGAGCAATCGAATAACGTTGCATTGGCTTGCGATAATCACATTGTAAGTGAACTCACTACGGTACCAGATCCAAGCTGATGGCTAATTATATATAACAGTACGGCTAAAAATGTCACTAACCTTGTAGCTTGTTAGTTCTGCAGTAATAAAATTGCAAACCACTCATCGAAAATCTTAAATATAGGTCATTTTCGACATCTTATAAATCCCACGTGTGTTTTGACTTTTTGCACACTTGACTTTTTGCACACGGCCCACAGCCGGGACGGTTCTCTACGTAAGGAGCATTGCTAGATATGCTTTAGGATTTTCATGCGCAATTTTACTAGAAATATGAAGATTCATTAAAACATCTAAATAAAGACATAATAGTACTTTACTCAAGTGAGTGTTGATGCAATTTGAAGAATAAAATCTTTGTTTTTAAGTAGATACAGACGCATTATTGATGATGTATATAGATCGGTTAAGCTAACTAGCCATTAATTCACACCTCGGCTAACCAGTCACTCACAGGTGGCTATCAATATGTTTGTGTATAGGTGCACACACACTATCCATACATTCCATTAAATGGGGTTTGGGGCTTAAATTATTATCCAGCTTGGATTAAACAAACACGCTAGGTTATAGGTATGAAAATTATCGTTAAAATTAGTGATAAACACACGTGTAGTGAACATGTTCTCCAAACTGCATGCCGTAAACCGATATGTATAGTACAGTAAACAATTTTGTCGTAAATAGGCAGTCAGACTGACACTTGTGAGTAAACGATCTTTCCATCATTATAACACCAGGAATACTTGATTTGTTCACTTTCACCAGTTATCAACATTAAAACTGGTCGAAATATTTGGATTGAAAGCTTCACTGAGGCATAGTCTGCATGTCGGAAACCAAGAGTAAACACTGTTGTCGTAAATACACTGTCGATGAATAAATTATCTTTCTACAAGAATAACACCAGAAACACTTCATTAATACACTAAATCATTTCACAACTACACTAGTTGAAATATTTGCCGAAGGCCTCACTGAGGCAAAGATTTGTTTAATTAAGATGCACAGCATGCACTTTGCTGGGGAATCCCGACCGGGGAATCCCCTTTGTTGATCACGTGACTTTTCGCGGGAAAAGAGGAAGGTGTTTACGGAAGAATTTGAAAATGTAAACAACTCGGACTCTGCCTTGCCAAGCGTACAGACGATGTTAAATCAACTTGATGGGGGTTTATTTCATGTCTGTTAGCTGATTCATCAATCACTGCCAGTTTTACATTTCAGAATTAAGGTACGTTTTCAATTTTCACCATAGAATTAGCCTAAACTACCGGTTACACGAAGCAGGTCGTAAATTTTAAAATACCACAGAACCAAAATTTCTAGCTTTGGTCAATAACTAAATCACATCATTACTGAAAACATGGTTTAAATAACTAATGTATACCAAGTATTTCATGAATTTTGGACATAATTTGGATGAGTTTGAACGATCTTATTTTTTTGAATTTTTGAATTCACTGTTTTCAGAAGAAAATACTGAGGGTCTATTTGTTCTTTTTTATCAAAAAGTCTGTGTTTTATGAGGATTGGTAACCAAAATATTATGTTTTGTACATCTTAAACTATTATTGAATTAAAAAAATGTAACTTGTAATATGAATATCTGTAAGTTATCTTCGTGTTGGCAACAGAAAATTAGGCCTATTCAAAAATCGTAACTGACATGGAAGAGTAACAACCGGAGCTACCGAGGGGAGATAAATCACAACTATGTGTAATGCCCGATGTCGTTCAGGTTGGGAAGAATAAGAGCTCGAGATTACCCTGGTAATTCTCGGTATAATTCTGTTAAACAAAGCTGCTAACAATTGATCATTGATTGCTGTAACAAAATACATTGAATATTTTGAAATACAAAGCATTTTATTGGTCTATATTTGCATGTAATTGTCTGGATTTTATGATATACGTGTATTAAAAATTATAATTCAAATATGAATATGTGAAAATTTATTTTCAAATTGGATAGTCTTATATTGATGAAAAGTTTTAGAAAATATAAGATATATATTTATAAATTACCTTCCATTTAAACTTAAATATGAAATTTTAATTTATTTGTTTACATTTTGGAATTTTAAATACAGTATAATTATTATTTATGGTTCTAAAGATCTAGTATTTTTCTTAATGAAATTTCCTATTGTGGCTTCCATGCAATTAGCTTGTGATGATATCATTCATATAATTTTTTCCAGGAATAACAGAATGGCGAGGAAAGAAGAAAACAACCACAAGTACGTTTGACTGATTTTTGGAGATTAATTTGCACCAGTCCGACACTTTCATCTTTATCATTGGTAATTAAATATACTCATAAATATGGTAATGCATTGTGAATAAATGTTTGTGTGCAAAAGCAACTAATCAATTACAGTGTAATTCATAAATCTAAATGAATTAATATACCCAGGTAAATTGAAATGGTGATCACAATAATTCTAATTGAAAAACCACAACCCTATTACATCATTCTAATATGTTAACCCTTCCTGGTTTTGATTTTTAAACAAATTCATAATAAATGAATTATTATAATTGGTTGCTATCTTTCATTCATTTTTTTTTTTACTTTAACCAGGTTCTATACATGTGTAGATTGGAGTTAAAAATGGAGAAGACACTTCCCCATGCAGACATATACAGTACAAAAGATGAGATTATCATTAGGTGTGGTGTACATAATCTGCGATACCCATATATAGGTTGGAACCTCCAGAGCCGTATCACTTAGTCAAAATCAGCAATACCAGTACAGATCGGAATAGATTGGAACAGTTCGGACACCTTCGAGCTATTTTAAACGTGTACAGGTTAAAAATCAATATTTTAGTTTAGTAACTTTGTGATTACGAACTTAACAAAAGTCGTTAAATATCGAAAGTTCAAAACTTGGAGAGGCGGAGAAAAATATGTAGTCACAGACCATACAACTTTAAGTTGTTCATTGATATCACAAAATATGCTGTTTTTCTTTTAATTTCTTTACTATTTCATTTATGCCAAAGAAATGAGCTTGGGAAGGTAATGTTATTTCTGATAATGAATATTTTAACACATATGTATTCATACAAATAATTGGGATGTCTAATATGGTATTTCTACTTGTCATGTGTAGTTTTGATCAGATACATCCTGTTTCATAATACCGTTATATAAGTTATTTAAGATAATGATGTAATAGATGATTTTATTTATTTCTGATTATTATGTGTACCATTCCATATTTACTTTATTTAAGAATGTATTTTAAAAAAAGAAATTAGTTTATATGAAATACAATACATTGAAATTTAATTGTCAAGTTTGTTATTTTTCAGAAGTAAGAGCTATTCCAGTAAAAGATCTTTCACAAACCTCTGGACTCCAGTTTTGCTTAGAGATTCAAACAATAGTTGTTACAGCAATTTAATTTAATTTTGATTTAAGAAACGAATCCAGAAGTTACTAAAGATACTTTTGATGGAATATTAGCTCTTGATGTTTAGACACTTCAAATCCCCTTAGAGGGACTACTTCAAATGCACTGGTTTCCTCATTTACATATTTTAGACGCTTAAAATCCCCTTACCAGGACCACTTTTAATCCCCTTAGTGAGACCACTTCAAATCCCCTTAGCATAACCACTTCAAATCCCCTTAGCGGGACCACTTCAAATCCCCTTGGCGGGACCACTTCAAATCCACTGGTAAGCTCATTTACATATTTTAGACGCTTAAAATCCCCTTAGTGGGACCACTTCAAATCCCCTTAGCATAACCACTTCAAATCCCCTTATTAGGACCACTTCAAATCCCCTTAGCGGGACCACTTCTAATCCCCTTAGTGGGACCACTTCAAATCCCCTTAGTGGGACCACTTCAAATCCCCTTAGTGGGACCACTTCAAATCCCCTTAGTGGGACCACTTCAAATCCACTGGATAGCTCATTTACATATTTTAGACGCTTAAAATCCCCTTATGTGATCCACTTTAAATCCACTTTGACTACCAGAAATACGCTTACAGCTACATTTCATAATTGTGTTTTAAAACAGACCCACTTAAAATGCACTTATTTCCTATTGA
>NW_027188686.1:0-15610 GCF_041381155.1 Argopecten irradians | reverse complement strand
TTGCATTCTAGTATAGTAAAACCAGTCTAGAAACGGAGACAGTATTCAAGAACAGAAGTCGATAATACTACATGGATATCCGCACGGTATTATCTTCAAACAATTTTGTTTTAAAATTGCATCTTACAATTGTGTTTGAAAGTAAAAAACATTACAAAATATTGAAATTAAGGATTTTAATTTCACTTACCGTCATATCAGTATCTCTGTGATGAAGATCACACATCATTCTGTATCTCCTGACGGTCAGTTAACAAGAATTGAAATCAATTGAACGTGGTAAATGATGAAAGGTAAATTTCAGATCGATGACAATGATTGTTCGAAATAGCAGATGCTGTTCATCAATAAGTGCAATGTTGGCCTGAATTAGTCTGGCGAAAACGCTAAAACATTATAAAGTGAACATGGGATTCAGACACCTGCATCAGCAGATAATAGAAGATAAATACAGGTACACAATACATAAGTTGATGTAAGAAAATTCAATATTCAGCTAACTATACGTTTTGTGGATTGTGTTCGCTAAAATGTTTGTAATCAATTCATTTTCGTTGATTCAAAAGCCTAATTAGTCGAATGACTTTTATCATGAAAGCAAGAAATTCGAATTTTAAACTGAACTTAGTCGAAATTACAAGGCACGTGTGGATTTCAAAAGGAATAATACTAATCAGCAACTTAATTACAAAACAATCGTTAAAATGGGATTAATTTTTAATTCTTTATAATTCAGTTGTTTGTTCTATATGACTCGTCAGCGCGATTTCTGGTTTGATTCAGATTTCTAGGTGCTAATTAATTTAATTGACCGACATAATACGTCCCTTTCGCGTGGTTTCCTATTGGCCTCGTTTGTGAGTGATTCATACATGTATGTTTGATTAATTAACGTAATATTTACAGCTAGGGTCATGTAAGGACGGACTCCAGTGTATGTGGCGTGCTTTGGGAGACTGTGATACATAGTAAATAAATAAAATGAATTTAAATAAATGTTGTGTCTTTTTATAGTCCTATTCTTGGATTCACAATTATAACACTATGTAGTCGTTAAAGATCGCTCTAATTTGATTTGTTTTTCTTTGTATTTTACATTACAACGGAATTAACTCGGTAGATAGACAATTTTAGATAATTTTTAATAAGTTAGAGATGTCATGAAAACAGGATTACACGAATTCGAATTTAATAACCCCGAAGTCAGCATAAAAATATCTGTAAAAAATCTACAGATTATTTATAAACATTTGATTCTATTTTTCTTCTAGCCGTGAACATTCCGATAATTCTAACATGTGTTGTCCGTGATAAAGAGTAATCAAAGTCCCCGGACAAAACCATAGAACGATATTCCCAACGTCCTGTGGTAAATGGGAATAAATATTTGTTTATTTTAAAATACTCTAATGCATAAAACACTATAAATATTGAATAATGTGATAAAATTGTCTTTTCCTAATATATTCTAGGCAGTTTATTGATAGCCTGTATTCACCGTCTCTTAATAATTCATTATTGAATGGCTCTTATTATTGAAATTATATGATCTCTATATATGCATGGTCTATCATATAGAACTGTTTTAATCGGATACATTGTATTTTAATGTAATAGAGTTTGAGACGTTAATAAAATAATAGATTACAATAATTAAATCATTGTTTATAAGGAATAGATATCTGCCTGGATTACCTCGTTTAAAGACAATCGGTACCTATGTTTTTTTTTTTTTTTTTTTTAAAACACTCTATTGTGAGCATATGGTCACTTGAAATCCGTTATCATAAAAACAAAATCGACGGCGTTAAACTCACACGTTAACCTGTCTCGGGTCGACGGACAACGCACGTGGGTTCGACTAGCGGTCAGTTTTGGGACTGATGAGGGAACGTGACAATTGTATGTTTTGCTCCATGTACCTTGGTTTCCTTAAGTAAATCTATTGGTGTTAAGATAAAAAACAGCGAAGCCTCAGAGTCATAGTCCACGACATACACATATCTAAATCGCGTGAGATTCATTTCCAACAATACATACTATATTAATAAGCACTAAAACTTTACTACAATGGAGAGAGCTGACTCTACCGCTAGACTTTGTCGTACAGTGTGCTCTATGCGAGCCCCAGTACCTTCATTAATGAACAGTCGGAATACAGAAGGGTAAAATAATAATGAAAATGTTTTATATTATTAATATATCTGGAGTATGGAAACTTTAATGCCTTGATTTTACAGGACACAGCCGTTAGTTCCAATCGTGAATATCGGATGATAGGAATTCCCCAAACTTTAGAAACAACGACATATCAATATAAGCAACCCTACCCAAAACCCATAACTGTATGTAAAATTTATTTGGGGAAAGTAGTTAAGGGTGTTATGTGTTCAATTTTCAAACTCCCGGTAATTTTTAGTTCAAGGGCCTGATAAGCTACTGTTTTTGTAATATAATCGGGCATAGAAAGCTATGAACGTACGTTCTGTCATTTTGGCTTTTTGGGTAGCCGCTATATATATTGCTTCAATAACTATATAGTTTATAAAAATGAGTAAAAATTTAGCTGGTATTATGTAAACAATTTCGTAAACATAAAAAAGGCATAAAACTTCACCAATAGTCTTAATTACGCAACACATGAAATAATTATGATATATTGTTTTCTTTTATATGTAGGTTTCCGTACCTCTGGTAACGAAATCATTCCTCGTGACGTATCAGATGCTGAAACCTTGCTGCATATTCACCATGGGAGACAGCTAAGTCGAAAGAGCTGAGGTACGGGTTGTTGTTTTAGAATGATTGCGTCAGCGGTAGCCCATGATGAAAGTATCAGAAACACAGAGCCGCCCTCGAACATGCGGGGGGGGGGGGGGGGGGGGGGGGTGGGGGGGGGGGGGGGGGGGGGGGGGGGGGGGGGGGGGGGGGGGGGGGGATGTTGTGGTGGCGGCTGGGGGGGGGGGGGGGGGGTGTGGGGGGGGGGGGTCGGGGGGGGGGGGGGGGGAGGTGTGAGTTACATCATGGTGCCCTGGGGGGGGCTGCCCGGGGGGGGGAAGCGATCATGTGACGTGCACATTCATGTGTTAGGTATCCAACCAGAGTTTCCCTATATATGGGCTGTCAAGGCCTTTTTGTCCACCTCGCAGCAGTGTAAAAAAACGAGAGTGACGTTAAAGATCAATTTTTAAATGTGTTTGTAAACATTGAGACCCCCTCCGCCTCCCAAAACCTCCTCAGGGCGGGGGGGGGAGGGTGGGGTGGGGGGGGGAAAGTCATACAGCATATAATTACTGTGAAACGATGTTATATTATTGGTATTTTCAAAAATTCGTTTATGACGCACCATTGAACCATCTATGTTCCTCAAATCATCATACTTTTTGGTTTAGGTTTGATTAGTTTAAAACGTAACTATTAAACAAGCAGGGTCGATTATCAAAAAAAGATCATGTAAAATTTTATGTAACCCTATCCCAGGAGTTATCTGCCCATGAACTTTTAAGTATTTTAATAATAAATAGGTACTATTTGGTCTTTTGCGATTTGTTGTAACGTATCATACTTATTCATACGAAAAAGCGACGTAAATATTGGCTCACAAAATAATGACGTACAAATCGAAACCTACGCTCAAGGGAGGAAAACTCAAAAAAATGCCAAAGTGAACAATACTTAAAAATGCAATATTAAAAGTGAGAGCCACATATACACTAAAAAGATCTCGTATTTATAATATTTGACCAACTTTTCGAAATTGATTCTATTATAGGTTTCTGAGGTAATTACCTTACTCATCCAGAAGAAGCGAACGGCGCTGTGTATCCAGAAGCCAAGAAGTCCAGGAAGACCAGACATTCCGTCTAACTGATAAGAAGGTGAACTAAGTACCAGCCCGAGGACTTCCGACAGATCGTGCATATTCATCCACCTGTGGTCATTGTGGGATATAGACACCCAAAAGTGTTGCAGGTAAGAAAAAATGGTTTTGCTTCTATTCTTAACATTTTCCTTTTATTTTCAAGGAACAAACGAAGTTTTAAAAATTCATCTGATACAAACTTTCAAACATGATTATTTTAGACAACCATAAGTTGTTCCGGTTTACTCCTCAATTTATGTGCGAAACAATTCCTTTTAGATTTTAATGTTAAACTATTTATTTAGATTTTAATGTCATAATTTCTATTACTATAGGATTTTAAATGTCAAATTTCTTGATTACTTTAGATTTTAATAATAAATTTCGAATTACTTTAGATTTTAATGTCAATATTTCTATTAATTGTAGATTTTTCAATGTGATAAATTCCTCGTGCTTTATTTTTTAGTTTTGTTAAGTTGTGTTAATTACCGATTTATTTAAGATCTTAATGTTGTGTTACTATCTCATAAATAGATTTATTCGGTTTACATTTGAGCATTATAAATTAAACATGGTATCGTTGTATTTTTCAGGTTTTACTATGTGGTGCTAAAACAGTTTGGGTTAGACGACTTGAGGAGAGTGCCTGCTGGGAGTATGTCCGGAGATGTACACAGATACACCGACCCCAGTCTCTGATGACCATTCAGAAGAGGAGCTGAACGCAGTACATACCCCATCGTTATGGCATCAAGCTCTTCACCAAGGTAGGCATAATACTTATCTACAAAGTTTACATCAATTATTATTCAATATATAAATCAACATTCAAATGTAAAAAAGAAAAACTATATGATGAACTCACCTCTTTAAAATAAACTCCCAATATTTTTTTTCTAAATAAATCTTTGGATTTCATCAAAATCAACGATCCATACGCTAGATTATGTAAATGTGCTTTATTATAAATTCATGAAAAACAATGCAATCAACATATGCATCCATATTCATCATTGTTTTTACAACAATTTGTTAAAGTGAAAATTACAAGAAATTCAACTTATAACATCTGACATAACTCATCTGCATAAGGACCCAAGTCTTTTGTTTTCTGTATTATGAAATTTTCTTGATAATTTTGTGTTTTAATTTGTAGATCCAGCATCCTTGTGACACCGACTACCCAGGAGAGGTGGTCACTGAGACGGACAGTGGGTGTGATATACAAAGCAAACAGTTCCTGTTTATAGTGCTATGTGTGATCACCCAGTGCTAGGGTTATCTCCCCTGTCCAGGGGGGGGATGCTTTTTTAAATTATCTCCCCGCCTGTCACTTTCAGATGTAGAGATGTATCTATACCATGACAGACATTATGGTTATTTCCTACAATATCTTTGAAAGTATCCCCAGCTTTACAATGGAGAGCACGGAGAGGATTTGTGTCAATCTCAGGTACACCAACAAGGATGTGAAGGACAATGTATAAAAAGACAAGTCTTGGCGGCCAAGGACATCTTATTGTGAAGCGATTTTTACCGGACACTGTGTGCTATTATCTAACGAAAAAGTGCTAATATATGTGCTGTAAATTATATTTATATTTATATCATTAAAAAAATAAACCAATTAAAAAATATCGGCATTCCCATTTTTATTATTATTTTTAATTTTGTGTGCTTCAGTAATGCAACAACATTTATTATAGCAACATAAATTGTACGCTACTGAAGTGATAAGAACCGTTTATCTGATTGTACGATAATATAAAATATGTTTGTGTATTACATGATATATTTGTGTGTATTGTCTTCAAAGGTTTGTCAGCTTTCCCTTTGGGACCTATTCAGTATAGTCAATGAAACAATGATATTAATTGGTAGAGACAATTCAACAATTCTCTTTGTATTTAACAATTTATCTTACAAACCATATTGTTAACACTGTCTTGAAGTCATCTATCTGTAATTTTCATACCTTCAGTTATTGAGTTTTATATAGATATTTTCCACCGTAAAGAATTTCATGGAAATCTTATTCAAGAAATTTCTGCTTAGTATGAAAACGTTATTATATTGTTATGTGTTCCCTATAAAATGCTTCAAGGAACACACCAAAAGGGTTTTGTTTGTTTGTTCCTGAAGTTCTCACTAGGGAATGCTCACATACTGAGTCTAATCCGTAAAACTAATTAACCAGGTATGTGCACAGGGGACCTGAACTGTATATATAATTATATGTCAACTTTCATATGTAAGATATGAAAGGATAGAGATATTCTACCCGAGGGTCACAAAATGTTATAAAACCCGAGGCTTGCAGAGGGTTTTACAACATTTTGTGATCCCAGATTCAGATTCAGATTTCTTTATTACTCTCTGGCACGCTTACTGTGTGAAACAGTCAAATCAGTGTATTACAATTTGTCATGACGGAACACAATCCAAATGGCGTTAGCATAATATAATCATACACAAACATAATGTTTAATACAGAAAAAAATGTACTTAATTGAATTAATTATTATACAATTATATTTTCTCAATTTCTCCATAAAACCTGCTATGTTGCGAAAGAATACGTACGTTACACAGTGAGATTTGACCTTTCATTTTTGTTAGTTAAGGGTTCGTTAAATTAAATATTTTGGTGGATAATGTATTTGCCTGATTTGAAGATCTTGATATGTGCAGTACAATTAAATAAGTAATGGCATTCGTTACCAATACCGTCAGATCAAATGGAGACAAATTCTTTCATTGAGTGGTGTATTAGGCCCATCGTCCAGTTTTAGATGGGGCAAATGTAAATAAGAAGTAACATGTACGGAATTTAAAACAATATTTTTTCCATCTTTTTCATTCTATTCCATTAATAATTTCATTTGAAAATCGTTTTTAAAACTCTACACATTTTTCCTTTTGATGACAAATTCATATCATTAAACCACCTTTGAATAAATTGCATCGCTAGAAGTATTTTGTGTATTGTTAAATTTTTATAATATCTTTTGTTCAATGTACAAGATTTTCCTGTTATATTCCATACAAAATTAAACCTGTCTCCTAAAAAATACTTCGCACCAAAATCGATCCCCCTCACCTTTCAATTTAAAAATTATGTTTCCAGTTACATGCAATTGGTACAATTAGTTTATATATTTTGGCTTGACAAATTTATCCGTGAAAATTAAAATTATACCAAAAACATGACCAATTAAACATTTCAAACTTCAATTACTTAACGGATATTACCCAATTCACCATAGACCATAAAGTGTGGTGTATACATCTTCAAACCTTAAGATACGTTTACACGTAATTGCAAAGTGATTTTTTTTCCAATTATAGTATATTTTCAAAACGCCATACTTCACAGAATATAAAAGGATTGGTCGTACAAGATGTCAAAAATCTTCCAGTTGTAAATCAACTGCCAGAGAAATATTTCTAATTTTTTTGGTTAAACTGCAAATTAAGCTCTTTTTTCGCCTGTTTCCGCTAATTTCCTTTTTGCTTTAGGCATAATGTAACCAGTATAGTTAAATAAACTGCCAAAAGTATGTAAAAGATTCATATATTTCTAATTTTTCGTTGCAAAATAAATAGCGCAAACGTGGTTTGACACTTCCGTTTTGAGAATAAATCAACTTTAGTTTTTTTTTGCGTATTAACCCGTCAGTTTCCTTTCATTACTGTATATTCAAAACACATTCGATAAATACTTCTGTAGTTCCTGCCGATTCGGAAATAATATCAGGTGTCATTCAGCATAAACGGATAAGAAACGATATTGATAAAAACATATCCAAAATCTTCAATCAAGCTTTTCCTAGTTTGAGAGCATTTGGCGTTCTGTTCATGAAAAAAGTCTCAAAATTCATTTAGATATAATTGCCAAATAAAAAACAGGTGGACAAAATTTTCCCCTTGTTAAGGACCAATATTACAAATCAAAATAATCAATGACTGTTTATTCCTTTCTTGACATACGCATTCGTGTTGGCATTTAAGTTAAATTATGGACTTTTAAAAATTTCCGGTTAAGTTACTATTTTGGGTAATCCCTGCCCCCATAAATCCATTTCTGCAAAACAGAGTCCCGAAAAGCTTTTTAGAATGTTGCTTTCTAAAGACAGCTTGAGCAACCACTAATGTCAAATAAAGTTCAATCAGACTAACTTATTAAAAGGGACAATTTAGTCTTATGTGTATCATTAACAACGTCGCACATTTTCCCGGCAAAAAAACAGGTCTATTGGTACATTAGATAAAGATGGTTTTACTGTGATATGCCAGAAAAGCCACGGTTAGTGAATTTGTAGGTGAAATCTTCAATCGCGATTTACAAATAGTTCTTGCATGCCGATCAGGGACCATTGCCTGTGTAGTAATAGAACTTTTTTGATCTCATTAACTAATTATATCGATCGTACAGTTGTATTAACATTGCTAAATGAATGTTCTTGTCTAACACATAATTTAATAAAAACTCCTCGTGTGGTAATGTTATTGCATTTGTTTAACGTGCGTTACACTTTGACTCGGGTATGGGTTACAGCGTACTTGTCGTGTACACTTCGTAATAGTATTGATCAACGATTTGGTATTTCAATGGTACATTGTGTATCTATCAAAATACTTAACCAATGTTGTGGAATTTGTCACTATTTCGTTCCATATGTTTCATAGGGAATATAGTTAAAATACATTTATGTCACATTTTGCTTCGATGGTTATGTAATGAATTAAGCTCACGGATAATGTCCATTTAAGTCTGGTTTTCAATGTAGATGTGAACATTTCTTACTAAGCAAGATAACAGTCTTGTCGATCTTATAATTATCTAAAGATCTTCCGATCTTCCTTTGTTTGTTATAACAAACAGTTGCATTACACCGATTTTCAACGATTCTGGGATACCATGCCGTATTTAAAATCAATATTGAACTGTTTTATGTATAGACTTTTAATAAAAATAGGTCCAATGTATTATTTTATGTCTTCATTTCATAATTCTGTCTATACCCCATGCCGTCTTTTATTACTAACGATTTTTAACTGCATGCTTAATTTCCATCAACAGTAATTTCAAGCATTCAATTTAGCATCAAACAAACCATTATTTACATCATCGAAGTCTAATATATTTCGTCTGGTATTTATATTTTTTTTTCTTTTCCTTGTTAAGATTATTAAAATATACTATAGACTAATTAAATTCCTCAATTTTAATATCAAAAACGTTTTGTTCTTTCGAATTACTCTTATATCATTTAATAACCTCAAAAATGGTTTTGGGTTACATTTAGCTGTTGTGTCTTATTTATTTCGGTTTCTTCTCTTTATGCATCCAAATGTTTATTTAAGTTTTTCCTTTACGTTATCGCCTCGTATGTTCTAAACGTTTATTGTTTCTACAAATGTATTATATTTGTGTTCTGCTGTATGAAATTCTTTCCCCTTCTTTTACGACAGTCATTCCAAAACCAAGGTTTTATTATTGGTTTGGTATTATCCTTGGCACTATTTTTTGTAACCTTTATAACCTTTGTATAGCAGATGTCATTAAATAGATCACTGATAATTATTTTACAACATTATCGGATATCCTTAGATGTGATAGTGTTATTTCTACTTCTCAGTTAAGGGATTCTAACTGTTAATTATAAATGGATTGTTGTTGTTAAAATTAGATGATTACTATTAATTAGTCTACAAACATTGTGTCGTTACAAGTAGTTTTCAAACTGATTTTTCCCTTCCTACTTCTTCCATTTGCATACGCAATTAACATACTACAATTGTACTTACTTTGTTATGACTTGATCCTTCAATAAGAGTAACACCCTGCTGGGAAAGTTTATCGTAGTCATTACATATATACTAAGAACTTCTTCAATTTTTTCAATCTATAACATATTCATTAGTGAATCGTCTGGTTCTTTGAAAATTCTTGTTGAAAATTTGGTTTTTGCATTATATTAGCAACAAGTAAGGATTACCTGAAATGTCGAGTTTTTGGAGTTCTTTCTGTCGATCCATATTATTTCGTCGATGCAATTTATTTTAAATATTCAAGACAAAAGAAACATCTTTGGACAGTTAATACCCACTGTACCACTTTACTCATGAAATCAGTTCTATATAAAATGTAGAAAAGATTTCACATTCATTTTTATACACAACATACTATAACCGACCAGACTGGTGTTTTTTTCGCCTTTTGAGCTGGAGATATACTCTTAGCAACTTACGCAATACTCTAGATGGTATCTATAATACATCCAAATTATCGGTTTTGCTTACTACAAATACAAGAAATATTATGTTGATCTTATGTTAGTCAGAAAATTTCTGGTAATGGATCTTCGATTTTATACCAACATAATATTTAATAGTGTAAAGTTTAAGTTGATTACGTTGTATTGAAGTCTCGGTCTCGGTTTCGACCGCTTTTAGCGTTTTCCTACGGTCGGTTGCTGTGGGACGAAGGCGTGAATCCCACTCCGCTAGATGTCGCGAACTCGATGGCCCTTGTGGGCCCCATCATCCGATGCGTCGCCCAGGAGGCTGATTGGACCATTTTCGGTCTGTGATCCGAAGCGGTAGCTCCCTGACCCGCTATACCCGTATGATGTTGATGAGAAGGAATCGTACAGTACTCCATCGATTTAGAGATTATCAGTTTCTTTCTAGCGGTCCTGACCGCGTCTCCGAGCCTCCTTAAATCATTCAGGTCAAGGTGGATACTGCCTCATTTATAGAAAAATTGTGGTTTAGCGGATACTTTCTCGAGGTGCAGACATTGAGGGGACTAAATACTTGTGTCTTCATGCTCGTAAAATTTCGCAACCACTGCAACGATGGTTTACCATCAGACGTTTTTCAAAGCCGGTGGTACAACTTTGTAATTTGGATCTCGTGTCCGCACTCGCTCCTAAACTTTGACTTGAGGAAAACCTGAAGAACGCGCGTGCTGAATAATCTTCATTTTTGACCACGGGCGCGCGGGCCTCCGCCACCAGGAACACTCTCTCTCTCGCGCCGCGCTCGCCATAGATTCTAGTTTTTTTATTTGTATCTTGTTTTTTTTTTTTTTTGGTTTTTTGTTTTTGAGTTTATTATTTTCTCTTCTTTGATATTCACACTCTTCTCGCGCCATTTCTCTACTCGTTTCTCACTTTACTGATCCGTTACTCAAGAATGGTGTGATCAAAATCGAACCCCTCAATGCTTTATCGCTGATGAAACTTTCAGTCGTTGATTTATTTACCTTTTTATGCTAGATTCCATGGCACACAAACTTGCCCTCTATGGCCATACAGCCTACTAATGATTGGTATCGTAGAGTGTCGAGTTCTTGAGAGTTTGTTATAGAGTCATGCAATATTTTGTCATGTTGGGGTAATGTTGTAGCGGACGGTGGTGGTAATGAAGGGCTAGGAGGAGTAAAGATCTCTGTGAGGCCATATTTGTTGGTTGATTAGTTTCCAGGGTGGGATGACATGTCATGTCTTAAAGTTCTCTATGGGCTCTGGTATAATGTCAACTCGTACCTTAAGGGGACCTTGCCCTGTTGACGCGCACAAGGACGTACACGCGTGTCCCGTATATGTACCTGTATTACATGTAGGGTTACGTAAGCCTGAGTCGGTCACGGATGGCTGAGTATTTTTTTTTTTTTTAAATTATTTTTCCCATTGAAAATTCTTACTGGTATTGTAATATAAAGTGTCTAATTTACATATTACGAGGGTAGAATATCCATATCCTTCATATCCACATATGAAAGGTTATTTTTCTCTCATATTTCGACAACTCTGATATCCCGTCATTTTTTAAATAAGTTCGAAGTTGATTCTCCATACATTAAAAATACACGAAATGTTCAACACAAATACCAGTGATTGCATCTAGTATAGTAAAACCAGTCTAATTTCTTAAAACAATTGTTAAAATTGTACATAGCAAATGGTGATTTGTTGACGCTGTGACGTCACAAGGGTGTATTGCATGGGTATCCATGCAAAAAAGCCTCAGGCGACATGAGTGTATTGCCCTAGAACAGTCAGTATTACACGTGTAGGTATGAGAGAAATATATATTATATATAAACTGTTGGTTAAAAAAATCGTGCCAGGTCCATGTGGGTATGTATTCTGAAAATAGAATCAGGTGTATCGCAAATGATGTTTGCTTCATTGACGACGTCGTCCATGCATAGGGTAAAGTGATAATTGCATTTAATATTTCAATTAATAGAGATATGTGCCAAAGAAGTAATTTACTCTTATATAAAAATCGTCGTCCATTCAGGTGTCTCAGGGGTGGTGGTTACGCCAAAGGTAAATGGTGAGGTGTCCCGAAAGGAGCATAACAGCTGTTCATTTCGATCTCAGACTCCGGTTCCGGTGTAACGTTGAAAATGGACCCCTGTTGTAAACTGACCTCGGGTCATTTTTCAACGTTGAAAAATTACCCCGAAAACCGTTGAAAACTGAACTTTAAGCGCACTTTTTACACCGACCCGTTGAAAATAGACCCCGTTGAAAAGTGACCCCATAAGAACTCGTTTTTACACAACAACACAACACGACACCACAACACCACGAAACCACACAGCATCACACAGCACGTCAACACACCAACAACACAACAACACAACACAACACAACAAACAACAACAACACACTCACACAAACACACAAAATAACACCACATAACACAAATAACATTCTCTCACACAACAAACAACACATGCATCAGACTAAATACAAACATCACACAACACAACCACACACAACACAGACAACATTACACAACAACAACAAAACATCACAACAAAACATCACACAACACAAAACACAACCACACACACAACACACAACCATGCAACAAACAATACATACCATCCAAACAACACAACACAATTAATACACTACAATTACAACACACACACAAACATCAACACAACACAACATAACACAACACAAAATCACACAACCACACATCACACAACACAACAACAGAAAACACAACACACAACACAACGACAATACAACACCACATAACAAAACAACACAACAATACACAACAACACAACACCCGACAACAACACAACAAAACGCAACAACACATCACACAACAACAAATTACTCAAGCAGGTAACAACAACACAACACACAGCATACAACAACACACAACACAACTACACACCAATGACAAACAACACAATAACATTACACAACCATACATAACAACACAACAAATACAACAAAACACACAACAACACAACACAACAATTGTGATAACACAACATTAACAACAAAAAAATTACACAACAAAACAACAACACAACAACAACACAAACACCACAACACACAGCACAACAACAATACACAACAACACCTAACAACAACAACAATACAACATCCGACAACAACACAACATCACACAACATAACGCAACAGCAATCACAAAATGAATCACACACAAACATTTACACATTACAACAACAAGGAACAACACACACAACATAAACACAACACAAACACAGCCACACAGCATACATGTTGGACAATTCTGTTCATTGCACATATAAAACTTTCACAGACACATCTCCGTTTTTCACATTTTTATTTTCCTTACAAAACTTTTGACACAAGAAGAGAAACATTATACATTAGTGGGAGTTATCTCAAACTTATACAATAAATTGTACAGTGTAAACATGTATGGCATAACATAACATACAAAACACAACACACAACACAATAACATTACACAACCACACATCACAACACACAACCACAACACACAACATAAACAACACAACATCACACAACAACACAACACACAAACACAAAACAACACCACAACACAAACACGTTTTAAAACTCAGTACGCAGAACACAATTTTCAACTGATCCATTTTCCATAACGTTACAACCGGCCATTATTTTTAGAGGGAATAGACTAAAAATATTTTATTACCGACCCTATTTAATTATAAAAGTAATGACCTAATATTATCTTTTTAACGTGTACACGTGAAAAATATGGCTCGCTCTTATTTGAAAGATGCCGAAGTTTTAAACATTTCGATTGACTCTTCCGAACGAAAGATCGTCGATTCAATCTCGAAGTAACACGAGTTGTGAAAACCAAGAGAAAATGTCAACAATTTGTCATAAACAAAACATGTGGTCGACCTCAGAAGACCAGATCTACAAAAAAATAATGCTCGCACATTACGATATTTGATACACACAATATTTTACGGCAATATGTGAATTGAATGTTTCAAATACTCACTCTGTGGACACATACCAGCATGATTTGCTCATATTAGCCAGAACGAAAACGTAAACAAACACATGTGCGCTTATGCCCCGGTCACACATTCACGGATCATCTCGACGGTGCCACTACGGATTTAATTTCATGGATGGCCCCGGAAAACAGCTAATTTTCAATGTCCGATACGGTTCCGCTACGGCTTTGCAACGGTGTGTCTACGGGTCTTCACGAATATACTTAAGGTACTCAACGTCGTGGGCCATTTGATAACATAAGTGAAACATACAATATATTGTTAAGCTACACGGGCGAATTGACACTAAAATCGTTTCCCTAAGTAACACAATACTGAAATCTAAACACTGGGAAAGTACATCAACATGTCCTACCAAATACGTCGCTGCCAATAATGTTAAGATAGCGTAGTGGCTTCCCATTTTGGATCTTACAACGATGCCAAATAATCCATTTTCGAAGTCCTTCTTCAATTGATTCTGGTTACCGATCAGTTCATCAAAGTACCACGTTGAGAACCAACATTAAACAACCTGAATTCGAAATCAACACCACTAAATTATACTCTTTATAATTGTAATGTAGGTATCATCTGGTTTGCCATCTAGAACACCAAACTAATACGGGAACTGTAATTTGATTGCAAATTTAGCTTCGATGTACATATTGCAACTGTTCGGGTTCAGAAAAGTACGCATATTACCACAAGCATTCAAAATAATAATGTATACAAACTGGACACCATTTATTATCGTGGGGTAAGAATCTTTTGCAGTCAAGTAATGTAATTTATAAATTTCGGCACAATACAAAGTGTAAACAAGGCACAATACAAAACTTCATAGCTCTTAGATAATGACATGTACCTATTATAGAAATGTATATTTAACTGGAATCTAAGCACAAATACCACGGAAGAGTCTTCAGAAAAGTCATTCCTCTTCTCTGTTTCTAGTCACTTTTTTCCAGACTCGACATTTTTGACAGATCAATATCATATATATTGGTCATCAGACGCCCATGACACATTAAACAATGGGCCCTATACATGGAATACCGACTACCGTTTTGTATTGGCTTCCTCATCTTGTGACTGATTCAACGCATGCTGGTACATCGTAATAGCAAACACTAAAATTAGATGTCTATTCAACGATGAATGCTTTTTACGTGGAACCGTTGCCAAATCATAGCTCCGACAATCCTGCAAAGGTGATTTAGGTTGAACATCTTTCATACTAAAGCTAGCAAAAGTAACTGACGACGATTATTAGGGAAATAAATGTAAGTTGCGGAAAAACTGAAACTAATATGTTGACAAAATAAGTACTGATACACAACATGTTCATTGATGAAAATGGCTATGAGTAGGGACAAATTTTCATTTGAGTTGAAAAGACCAAAATTTTGTAAACATGATGGCCACGGATC
>NW_027188685.1:0-15626 GCF_041381155.1 Argopecten irradians | reverse complement strand
ATCCCGGATCATTGGGACTGACTATGTACATTACAGGTTGTGTACAATAATGATATCCCGGATCATTGGACTGACTATGTACATTACAGGTTGTGTACAATGATATCCCGGATCATTGGACTGACTATGTACATTACAGGTTGTGTACAATGATATCCCGGATCATTGGACTGACTATGTACATTACAGGTTGTGTACAATGATATCCGATCATTGGACTGACTATGTACATTACAGGTTGTGTACAATGATATCCCGGATCATTGGACTGACTATGTACATTACAGGTTGTGTACAATGATATCCCGGATCATTGGACTGACTATGTACATTACAGGTTGTGTACAATGATATCCCGGATCATTGGACTGACTATGTACATTACAGGTTGTGTACAATGATATCCCGGATCATTGGACTGACTATGTACATTACAGGTTGTGTACAATGATATCCCGGATCATTGGACTGACTATGTACATTACAGGTTGTGTACAATGATATCCCGGATCATTGGGACTGACTATGTACATTACAGGTTGTGTTACAATGATATCCCGGATCATTGGACTGACTATGTACATTACAGGTTGTGTACAATGATATCCCGGATCATTGGACTGACTATGTACATTACAGGTTGTGTACAATGATATCCCGGATCATTGGACTGACTATGTACATTACAGGTTGTGTACAATGATATCCCGGATCATTGGACTGACTATGTACATTACAGGTTGTGTACAATGATATCCCGGATCATTGGACTGACTATGTACATTACAGGTTGTGTACAATGATATCCCGGATCATTGGACTGACTATGTACATTACAGGTTGTGTACAATAATATCCCGGATCATTGGACTGACTATGTACATTACAGGTTGTGTACAATGATATCCCGGATCATTGGACTGACTATGTACATTACAGGTTGTGTACAATGATATCCCGGATCATTGGACTGACTATGTACATTACAGGTTGTGTACAATGATATCCCGGATCATTGGACTGACTATGTACATTACAGGTTGTGTACAATGATATCCCGGATCATTGGACTGACTATGTACATTACAGGTTGTGTACAATGATATCCCGGATCATTGGACTGACTATGTACATTACAGGTTGTGTACAATGATATCCCGGATCATTGGACTGACTATGTACATTACAGGTTGTGTACAATGATATCCCGGATCATTGGACTGACTATGTACATTACAGGTTGTGTACAATGATATCCCGGATCATTGGACTGACTATGTACATTACAGGTTGTGTACAATGATATCCCGGATCATTGGACTGACTATGTACATTACAGGTTGTGTACAATGATATCCCGGATCATTGGACTGACTATGTACATTACAGGTTGTGTACAATGATATCCCGATCATTGGACTCTGACTATGTACATTACAGGTTGTGTACAATGATATCCCGGATCATTGGACTGACTATGTACATTACAGGTTGTGTACAATGATATCCCGGATCATTGGACTGACTATGTACATTACATGTTGTGTACAATGATATCCCGGATCATTGGACTGACTATGTACATTACAGGTTGTGTACAATGATATCCCGGATCATTGGACTGACTATGTACATTACAGGTTGTGTACAATGATATCCCGGATCATTGGACTGACTATGTACATTACAGGTTGTGTACAATGATATCCCGGATCATTGGACTGACTATGTACATTACAGGTTGTGTACAATGATATCCCGGATCATTGGACTGACTATGTACATTACAGGTTGTGTACAATGATATCCCGGATCATTGGACTGACTATGTACATTACAGGTTGTGTACAATGATATCCCGGATCATTGGACTGACTATGTACATTACAGGTTGTGTACAATGATATCCCGGATCATTGGACTGACTAAGTACATTACAGG
Source organism: Argopecten irradians (assembly GCF_041381155.1). NCBI lineage: Eukaryota > Metazoa > Mollusca > Bivalvia > Pectinida > Pectinidae > Argopecten > Argopecten irradians. The sequence continues at coordinate 13,685 of NW_027188685.1, read as the reverse complement.
TTGTGTACAATGATATCCCGGATCATTGGACTGACTATGTACATTACAGGTTGTGTACAATGATATCCCGGATCATTGGACTGTATATGTACATTACAGGTTGTGTACAATGATATCCCGGATCATTGGACTGACTATGTACATTACAGGTTGTTTACAATGATATCCCGGATCATTGGACTGACTATGTACATTACAGGTTGTGTACAATGATATCCCGGATCATTGGACTGACTATGTACATTACAGGTTGTGTACAATGATATCCCGGATCATTGGACCAACTGTCACATGTACATTACAGGTTGTGTACAATGATATCCCGGATCATTGGACTGACTATGTACATTACAGGTTGTGTACAATGATATCCCGGATCATTGGACTGACTATGTACATTACAGGTTGTGTACAATGATATCCCGGATCATTGGACTGACTATGTACATTACAGGTTGTGTACAATGATATCCCGGATCATTGGACTGACTATGTACATTACAGGTTGTGTACAATGATATCCCGGATCATTGGACTGACTATGTACATTACAGGTTGTGTACAATGATATCCCGGATCATTGGACTGACTATGTACATTACAGGTTGTGTACAATGATATCCCGGATCATTGGACTGACTATGTACATTACAGGTTGTGTACAATGATATCCCGGATCATTGGACTGACTATGTACATTACAGGTTGTGTACAATGATATCCCGGATCATTGGACTGACTATGTACATTACAGGTTGTGTACAATGATATCCCGGATCATCATTGGACTGACTATGTACATTACAGGTTGTGTACAATGATATCCCGGATCATTGGACTGACTATGTACATTACAGGTTGTGTACAATGATATCCCGGATCATTGGACTGACTATGTACATTACAGGTTGTGTACAATGATATCCCGGATCATTGGACTGACTATGTACATTACAGGTTGTTTATGTATCTGCCAGGTTGTGTACAATGATATCCCGGATCATTGGACTGACTATGTACATTACAGGTTGTGTACAATGATATCCCGGATCATTGGACTGACTATGTACATTACAGGTTGTGTACAATGATATCCCGGATCATTGGACTGACCATGTACATTACAGGTTGTGTACAATGATATATCGGATCATTGGACTGACTATGTACATTACAGGTTGTGTACAATGATATCCCGGATCATTGGACTGACTATGTACATTACAGGTTGTGTACAATGATATCCCGGATCATTGGACTGACTATGTACATTACAGGTTGTGTACAATGATATCCCGGATCATTGGACTGACTATGTACATTACAGGTTGTGTACAATGATATCCCGGATCATTGGACTGACTATGTACATTACAGGTTGTGTACAATTACAGGTTGTGTACAATGTACATTGTGTCCAATGGATCATTGGACCAATTGTGTACATTACAGGTTGTGTACAACAATGATATCCCGGATCATTGGACTGACTATGTACATTACAGGTTGTGTACAATGATATCCCGGATCATTGGACTGACTATGTACATTACAGGTTGTGTACAATGATATCCCGGATCATTGGACTGACTATGTACATTACAGGTTGTGTACAATGATATCCCGGATCATTGGACTGACTATGTACATTACAGGTTGTGTACAATGATATCCCGGATCATTGGACCAACTGTGTACATTACAGGTTGTGTACAATGATATCCCGGATCATTGGACTGACCATGTACATTACAGATTGTGTACAATAATATCCGAATCATTTGACTGACAATGTACATTACATGTGTACAATGATATCCCGGATCATTGGACTGACTATGTACATTACAGGTTGTGTACAATGATATCCGAATCATTTGACTGACTATGTACATTACAGGTTGTGTACAATGATATCCCGGATCATTGGACTGACTATGTACATTACAGGTTGTGTACAATGATATCCCGGATCATTGGACTGACTATGTACATTACAGGTTGTGTACAATGATATCCCGGATCATTGGACTGACTATGTACATTACAGGTTGTGTACAATGATATCCCGGATCATTGGACTGACACAGTACATTACAGGTTGTGTACAATGATATCCCGGATCATTGGACTGACTATGTACATTACAGGTTGTGTACAATGATATCCCGGATCATTGGACTGACTATGTACATTACAGGTTGTGTACAATGATATCCCGGATCATTGGACTGACTATGTACACATTACAGGTTGTGTACAATGATATCCCGGATCATTGGACTGACTATGTACATTACAGGTTGTGTACAATGATATCCCGGATCATTGGACTGACTATGTACATTACAGGTTGTGTACAATGATATCCCGGATCATTGGACTGACTATGTACATTACAGGTTGTGTACAATGATATCCCGGATCATTGGACTGACTATGTACATTACAGGTTGTGTACAATGATATCCCGGATCATTGGACTGACTATGTACATTACAGGTTGTGTACAATGATATCCCGGATCATTGGACTGACTATGTACATTACAGGTTGTGTACAATGATATCCCGGATCATTGGACTGACTATGTACATTACAGGTTGTGTACAATGATATCCCGGATCATTGGACTGACTATGTACATTACAGGTTGTGTACAATGATATCCCGGATCATTGGACTGACTATGTACATTACAGGTTGTGTACAATGATATCCCGGATCATTGGACTGACTATGTACATTACAGGTTGTGTACAATGATATCCCGGATCATTGGACTGACTATGTACATTACAGGTTGTGTACAATGATATCCCGGATCATTGGACTGACTATGTACATTACAGGTTGTGTACAATGATATCCCGGATCATTGGACTGACTATGTACATTACAGGTTGTGTACAATGATATCCCGGATCATTGGACTGACTATGTACATTACAGGTTGTGTACAATGATATCCCGGATCATTGGACTGACTATGTACATTACAGGTTGTGTACAATGATATCCCGGATCATTGGACTGACTATGTACATTACAGGTTGTGTACAATGATATCCCGGATCATTGGACTGACTATGTACATTACAGGTTGTGTACAATGATATCCCGGATCATTGGACTGACTATGTACATTACAGGTTGTGTACAATGATATCACCGGATCATTGGACTGACTATGTACATTACAGGTTGTGTACAATATATCCCGGATCATTGGACTGACTATGTACATTACAGGTTGTGTACAATGATATCCCGGATCATTGGACTGACTATGTACATTACAGGTTGTGTACAATGATATCCCGGATCATTGGACTGACTATGTACATTACAGGTTGTGTACAATAATATCCCGGATCATTGGACTGATGACTATGTACATTACGGGTTGTGTACAATGATATCCCGGATCATTGGACTGACTATGTACATTACAGGTTGTGTACAATGATATCCCGGATCATTGGACTGACTATGTACATTACAGGTTGTGTACAATGATATCCCGGATCATTGGACTGACTATGTACATTACAGGTTGTGTACAATGATATCCCGGATCATTGGACTGACTATGTACATTACAGGTTGTGTACAATGATATCCCGGATCATTGGACTGACAATGTACATTACAGGTTGTCAATGTACATTACAGGTTGTGTACAATGATATCCCGGATCATTGGACTGAATATGTACATTACAGGTTGTGTACAATGATATCACGGATCATTGGACTGACTATGTACATTACAGGTTGTGTACAATGATATCCCGGATCATTGGACTGACTATGTACATTACAGGTTGTATACAATGATATCCCGGATCATTGGACTGACTATGTACATTACAGGTTGTGTACAATGATATCCCGGATCATTGGACTGACTATGTACATTACAGGTTGTGTACAATGATATCCCGGATCATTGGACTGACTATGTACATTACAGGTTGTGTACAATGATATCCCGGATCATTGGACTGACTATGTACATTACAGGTTGTGTACAATGATATCCCGGATCATTGGACTGACTATGTACATTACAGGTTGTGTACAATGATATCCCGGATCATTGGACTGACTATGTACATTACAGGTTGTGTACATTACAGGTCTGTGTACAATGATATCCCGGATCATTGGACTGACTATGTACATTACAGGTTGTGTACAATGATATCCCGGATCATTGGACTGACTATGTACATTACAGGTTGTGTACAATGATATCCCGGATCATTGGACTGACTATGTACATTACAGGTTGTGTACAATGATATCCCGGATCATTGGACTGACTATGTACATTACAGGTTGTGTACAATGATATCCCGGATCATTGGACTGACTATGTACATTACAGGTTGTGTACAATGATATCCCGGATCATTGGACTGACTATGTACATTACAGGTTGTGTACAATATATCCCGGATCATTGGACTGACTATGTACATTACAGGTTGTGTACAATGATATCCCGGATCATTGGACTGACTATGTACATTACAGGTTGTGTACAATGATATCCCGGATCATTGGACTGACTATGTACATTACAGGTTGTGTACATTGATATCCCGGATCATTGGACTGACTATGTACATTACAGGTTGTGTACAATGATATCCCGGATCATTGGACTGACTATGTACATTACAGGTTGTGTACAATGATATCCCGGATCATTGGACTGACTATGTACTCATTACAGGTTGATGTACAATGATATCCCGGATCATTGGACTGACTATGTACATTACAGGTTGTGTACAATGATATCCCGGAATCATTGGACTGACTATGTACATTACAGGTTGTGTACAATGATATCCCGGATCATTGGACTGACTATGTACATTACAGGTTGTGTACAATATGATCATATCCTGACGGACCATTGGACTGACTATGTACATTACAGGTTGTGTACAATGATATCCCGGACCATTGGACTGACTATGTACATTACAGGTTGTGTACAATGATATCCCGGATCATTGGACTGACTATGTACATTACAGGTTGTGTACAATGATATCCCGGATCATTGGACTGACTATGTACATTACAGGTTGTGTACAATGATATCCCGGATCATTGGACTGACTATGTACATTACAGGTTGTGTACAATGATATCCCGGATCATTGGACTGACTATGTACATTACAGGTTGTGTACAATGATATCCCGGATCATTGGACTGACTATGTACATTACAGGTTGTGTACAATGATATCCCGGATCATTGGACTGACTATGTACATTACAGGTTGTGTACAATGATATCCCGGATCATTGGACTGACTATGTACATTACAGGTTGTGTACAATGATATCCCGGATCATTGGACTGACTATGTACATTACAGGTTGTGTACAATGATATCCCGGATCATTGGACTGACTATGTACATTACAGGTTGTGTACAATGATATCCCGGATCATTGGACTGACTATGTACATTACAGGTTGTGTAAAATATTATACCGGACCATTGGACTGACTATGTACATTACAGGTTGTGTAAAATATTATCCCGGACCATTGGACTGACTATGTACATTACAGGTTGTGTACAATGATATCCCGGATCATTGGACTGACTATGTACATTACAGGTTGTGTACAATGATATCCCGGATCATTGGACTGACTATGTACATTACAGGTTGTGTACAATGATATCCCGGATCATTGGACTGACTATGTACATTACAGGTTGTGTACAATGATATCCCGGATCATTGGACTGACTATGTACATTACAGGTTGTGTACAATGATATCCCGGATCATTGGACCAACTGTGTACATTACAGGTTGTGTACAATGATATCCCGGATCATTGGACTGAACATGTACATTACAGATTGTGTACAATAATATCCCCGAATCATTTGACTGACTATGTACATTACAGGTTGTGTACAATGATATCCCGGATCATTGGACTGACACAGTACATTACAGGTTGTGTACAATGATATCCCGGATCATTGGACTGACTATGTACATTACAGGTTGTGTACAATGATATCCCGGATCATTGGACTGACTATGTACATTACAGGTTGTGTACAATGATATCCCGGATCATTGGACTGACTATGTACATTACAGGTTGTGTACAATGATATCCCGGATCATTGGACTGACTATGTACATTACAGGTTGTGTACAATGATATCCCGGATCATTGGACTGACTATGTACATTACATGTTGTGTACAATGATATCCCGGATCATTGGACTGACTATGTACATTACAGGTGTGTGTACAATGATATCCCGGATCATTGGACCAACTGTGTACATTACAGGTTGTGTACAATGATATCCCGGATCATTGGACTGACTATGTACATTACAGGTTGTGTACAATGATATCCCGGATCATTGGACTGACTATGTACATTACAGGTTGTGTACAATGATATCCCGGATCATTGGACTGACTATGTACATTACATGTTGTGTACAATGATATCCCGGATCATTGGACTGACTATGTACATTACAGGTGTGTGTACAATGATATCCCGGATCATTGGACCAACTGTGTACATTACAGGTTGTGTACAATGATATCCCGGATCATTGGACTGACTATGTACATTACAGGTTGTGTACAATGATATCCCGGATCATTGGACTGACTATGTACATTACAGGTTGTGTACAATGATATCCCGGATCATTGGACTGACTATGTACATTACAGGTTGTGTACAATGATATCCCGGATCATTGGACTGACTATGTACATTACAGGTTGTGTACAATGATATCCCGGATCATTGGACTGACTATGTACATTACAGGTTGTGTACAATGATATCCCGGATCATTGGACTGACTATGTACATTACAGGTTGTGTACAATGATATCCCGGATCATTGGACTGACTATGTACATTACAGGTTGTGTACAATGATATCCCGGATCATTGGACTGACTATGTACATTACAGGTTGTGTACAATGATATCCCGGATCATTGGACTGACTATGTACATTACAGGTTGTGTACAATGATATCCCGGATCATTGGACTGACTATGTACATTACAGGTTGTGTACAATGATATCCCGGATCATTGGACTGACTATGTACATTACAGGTTGTGTACAATGATATCCCGGATCATTGGACTGACTATGTACATTACAGGTTGTGTACAATGATATCCCGGATCATTGGACTGACTATGTACATTACAGGTTGTGTACAATGATATCCCGGATCATTGGACTGACTATGTACATTACAGGTTGTGTACAATGATATCCCGGATCATTGGACTGACTATGTACATTACAGGTTGTGTACAATGATATCCCGGATCATTGGACTGACTATGTACATTACAGGTTGTGTACAATGATATCCCGGATCATTGGATTGACACAGTACATTACAGGTTGTGTACAATGATATCCCGGATCATTGGACTGACTATGTACATTACAGGTTGTGTACAATGATATCCCGGATCATTGGACTGACTATGTACATTACAGGTTGTGTACAATGATATCCCGGATCATTGGACTGACTATGTACATTACAGGTTGTGTACAATGATATCCCGGATCATTGGACTGACTATGTACATTACAGGTTGTGTACAATGATATCCCGGATCATTGGACTGACTATGTACATTACAGGTTGTGTACAATGATATATCCCGGATCATTGGACTGACTATGTACATTACAGGTTGTGTACAATGATATCCCGGATCATTGGACTGACTATGTACATTACAGGTTGTGTACAATGATATCCCGGATCATTGGACTGACTATGTACATTACAGGTTGTGTACAATGATATCCCGGATCATTGGACTGACTATGTACATTACAGGTTGTGTACAATGATATCCCGGATCATTGGACTGACTATGTACATTACAGGTTGTGTACAATGATATCCCGGATCATTGGACTGACTATGTACATTACAGGTTGTGTACAATGATATCCCGGATCATTGGACTGACTATGTACATTACAGGTTGTGTACAATGATATCCCGGATCATTGGACTGACTATGTACATTACAGGTTGTGTACAATGATATCCCGGATCATTGGACTGACTATGTACATTACAGGTTGTGTACAATGATATCCCGGATCATTGGACTGACTATGTACATTACAGGTTGTGTACAATGATATCCCGGATCATTGGACTGACTATGTACATTACAGGTTGTGTACAATGATATCCCGGATCATTGGACTGACTATGTACATTACAGGTTGTGTACAATGATATCCCGGATCATTGGACTGACTATGTACATTACAGGTTGTGTACAATGATATCCCGGATCATTGGACTGACTATGTACATTACAGGTTGTGTACAATGATATCCCGGATCATTGGACTGACTATGTACATTACAGGTTGTGTACAATGATATCCCGGATCATTGGACTGACTATGTACATTACAGGTTGTGTACAATGATATCCCGGATCATTGGACTGACTATGTACATTACAGGTTGTGTACAATGATATCCCGGATCATTGGACTGACTATGTACATTACAGGTTGTGTACAATGATATCCCGGATCATTGGACTGACTGTACATTACAGGTTGTGTACAATGATATCCCGGATCATTGGACTGACTATGTACATTACAGGTTGTGTACAATGATATCCCGGATCATTGGACTGACTATGTACATTACAGGTTGTGTACAATGATATCCCGGATCATTGGACTGACTATGTACATTACAGGTTGTGTACAATGATATCCCGGATCATTGGACTGACTATGTACATTACAGGTTGTGTACAATGATATCCCGGATCATTGGACTGACTATGTACATTACAGGTTGTGTACAATGATATCCCGGATCATTGGACTGACTATGTACATTACAGGTTGTGTACAATGATATCCCGGATCATTGGACTGACTATGTACATTACAGGTTGTGTACAATGATATCCCGGATCATTGGACTGACTATGTACATTACAGGTTGTGTACAATGATATCCCGGATCATTGGACTGACAATGTACATTACAGGTTGTGTACAATGATATCCCGGATCATTGGACTGACTATGTACATTACAGGTTGTGTACAATGATATCCCGGATCATTGGACTGACTATGTACATTACAGGTTGTGTACAATGATATCCCGGATCATTGGACTGACTATGTACATTACAGGTTGTGTACAATGATATCCCGGATCATTGGACTGACTATGTACATTACAGGTTGTGTACAATGATATCCCGGATCATTGGACTGACTATGTACATTACAGGTTGTGTACAATGATATCCCGGATCATTGGACTGACTATGTACATTACAGGTTGTGTACAATGATATCCCGGATCATTGGACTGACTATGTACATTACAGGTTGTGTACAATGATATCCCGGATCATTGGACTGACTATGTACATTACAGGTTGTGTACAATGATATCCCGGATCATTGGACTGACTATGTACATTACAGGTTGTGTACAATGATATCCCGGATCATTGGACTGACTATGTACATTACAGGTTGTGTACAATGATATCCCGGATCATTGGACTGACTATGTACATTACAGGTTGTGTACAATGATATCCCGGATCATTGGACTGACTATGTACATTACAGGTTGTGTACAATGATATCCCGGATCATTGGACTGACTATGTACATTACAGGTTGTGTACAATGATATCCCGGATCATTGGACTGACTATGTACATTACAGGTTGTGTACAATGATATCCCGGATCATTGGACTGACTATGTACATTACAGGTTGTGTACAATGATATCCCGGATCATTGGACTGACTATGTACATTACAGGTTGTGTACAATGATATCCCGGATCATTGGACTGACTATGTACATTACAGGTTGTGTACAATGATATCCCGGATCATTGGACTGACTATGTACATTACAGGTTGTGTACAATGATATCCCGGATCATTGGACCAACTGTGTACATTACAGGTTGTGTACAATGATATCCCGGATCATTGGACTGACCATGTATATTACAGATTGTGTACAATAATATCCGAATCATTTGACTGACTATGTACATTACAGGTTGTGTACAATGATATCCCGGATCATTGGACTGACTATGTACATTACAGGTTGTGTACAATGATATCCCGGATCATTGGACTGACTATGTACATTACAGGTTGTGTACAATGATATCCCGGATCATTGGACTGACTATGTACATTACAGGTTGTGTACAATGATATCCCGGATCATTGGACTGACTATGTACATTACAGGTTGTGTACAATGATATCCCGGATCATTGGACTGACTATGTACATTACAGGTTGTGTACAATGATATCCCGGATCATTGGACTGACTATGTACATTACAGGTTGTGTACAATAATATCCGGATCATTGGACTGACTATGTACATTACAGGTTGTGTACAATGATATCCCGGATCATTGGACTGACTATGTACATTACAGGTTGTGTACAATGATATCCCGGATCATTGGACTGACTATGTACATTACAGGTTGTGTACAATGATATCCCGGATCATTGGACTGACTATGTACATTACAGGTTGTGTACAATGATATCCCGGACCATTGGACTGACTATGTACATTACAGGTTGTGTACAATGATATCCCGGATCATTGGACTGACTATGTACATTACAGCTTGTGTACAATGATATCCTGGATCATTGGACTGACAATGTACATTACAGGTTGTCAATGTACATTACAGGTTGTGTACAATGATATCCCGGATCATTGGACTGACTATGTACATTACAGGTTGTGTACAATGATATCCCGGATCATTGGACTGACTATGTACATTACAGGTTGTGTACAATGATATCCCGGATCATTGGACTGACTATGTACATTACAGGTTGTGTACAATGATATCCCGGATCATTGGACTGACTATGTACATTACAGGTTGTGTACAATACCCGGAGGACTGACTATGTACATTACAGGTGTACAATGATATCCCGGATCATTGGACTGACTGTACGTTACAGGTTGTGTACAATGATATCCCGGATCATTGGACTGACTATGTACATTACAGGTTGTGTACAATGATATCCCGGATCATTGGACTGACTATGTACATTACAGGTTGTGTACAATGATATCCCGGATCATTGGACTGACTATGTACATTACAGGTTGTGTACAATGATATCCCGGATCATTGGACTGACTATGTACATTACAGGTTGTGTACAATGATATCCCGGATCATTGGACTGACTATGTACATTACAGGTTGTGTACAATGATATCCCGGATCATTGGACTGACTATGTACATTACAGGTTGTGTACAATAATATCCCGGATCATTGGACTGACTATGTACATTACAGGTTGTGTACAATGATATCCCGGATCATTGGACTGACTATGTACATTACAGGTTGTGTACAATAATATCCCGGATCATTGGACTGACTATGTACATTACAGGTTGTGTACAATGATATCCCGGATCATTGGACTGACTATGTACATTACAGGTTGTGTACAATGATATCCCGGATCATTGGACTGACTATGTACATTACAGGTTGTGTACAATGATATCCCGGATCATTGGACTGACTATGTACATTACAGGTTGTGTACAATGATATCCCGGATCATTGGACTGACTATGTACATTACAGGTTGTGTACAATGATATCCCGGATCATTGGACTGACTATGTACATTACAGGTTGTGTACAATGAATATCCCGGATCATTGGACTGACTATGTACATTACAGGTTGTGTACAATGATATCCCGGGACATTGGACTGACTATGTACATTACAGGTTGTGTACAATGATATCCCGGATCATTGGACTGACTATGTACATTACAGGTTGTGTACAATGATATCCCGGATCATTGGACTGACTATGTACATTACAGGTTGTGTACAATGATATCCCGGATCATTGGACTGACTATGTACATTACAGGTTGTGTACAATGATATCCCGGATCATTGGACTGACTATGTACATTACAGGTTGTGTACAATGATATCCCGGATCATTGGACTGACTATGTACATTACAGGTTGTGTACAATGATATCCCGGATCATTGGACTGACTATGTACATTACAGGTTGTGTACAATGATATCCCGGATCATTGGACTGACTATGTACATTACAGGTTGTGTACAATGATATCCCGGATCATTGGACTGACTATGTACATTACAGGTTGTGTACAAATGATATCCCGGATCATTGGACCAACTATGTACATTACAGGTTGTGTACAATGATATCCCGGATCATTGGACTGACTATGTACATTACAGGTTGTGTACAATGATATCCCGGATCATTGGACTGACTATGTACATTACAGGTTGTGTACAATGATATCCCGGATCATTGGACTGACTATGTACATTACAGGTTGTGTACAATGATATCCCGGATCATTGGACTGACTATGTACATTACAGGTTGTGTACAATGATATCCCGGATCATTGGACTGACTATGTACATTACAGGTTGTGTACAATGATATCTCTGATCATTTGAATTAACTATGTACATTACAGGTTGTGTACAATGATATCCCGGATCATTGGACTGACTATGTACATTACAGGTTGTGTACAATGATATCCCGGATCATTGGACTGACTATGTACATTACAGGTTGTGTACAATGATATCCCGGATCATTGGACTGACTATGTACATTACAGGTTGTGTACAATGATATCCCGGATCATTGGACTGACTATGTACATTACAGGTTGTGTACAATAATATCCCGGATCATTGGACTGACTATGTACATTACAGGTTGTGTACAATGATATCCCGGATCATTGGACTGACTATGTACATTACAGGTTGTGTACAATGATATCCCGGATCATTGGACTGACTATGTACATTACAGGTTGTGTACAATGATATCCCGGATCATTGGACTGACTATGTACATTACAGGTTGTGTACAATGATATCCCGGATCATTGGACTGACTATGTACATTACAGGTTGTGTACAATGATATCCCGGATCATTGGACTGACTATGTACATTACAGGTTGTGTACAATGATATCCCGGATCATTGGACTGACTATGTACATTACAGGTTGTGTACAATGATATCCCGGATCATTGGACTGACTATGTACATTACAGGTTGTGTACAATGATATCCCGGATCATTGGACTGACTATGTACATTACAGGTTGTGTACAATGATATCCCGGATCATTGGACTGACTAATGTACATTACAGGTTGTGTACAATGATATCCCGGATCATTGGACTGACTATGTACATTACAGGTTGTGTACAATGATATCCCGGATCATTGGACTGACTTTGTACATTACAGGTTGTGTACAATGATGTCCCGGATCATTGGACTGACTATGTACATTACAGGTTGTGTACAATGATATCCCGGATCATTGGACTGACTATGTACATTACAGGTTGTGTACAATGATATCCCGGATCATTGGACTGACTATGTACATTACAGGTTGTGTACAATGATATCCCGGATCATTGGACTGACAATGTACATTACAGGTTGTGTACAATGATATCCCG
>NW_027188684.1:0-15629 GCF_041381155.1 Argopecten irradians | reverse complement strand
TGTTTAGACTAGAATACGTTTTGACATTAGTGAGTATAAATATACAGTACTTACTGGTAGGGGACTCTTGTGTAGACTAGAATACGTTTTGACATTAGTGAGTATAAATATACAGTACTTACTGGTAGGGGACTCTTGTGTAGACTAGAATACGTCTTGACATTAGTGAGTATAAATATACAGTACTTACTGGTAGGGGACTCTTGTGTAGACTAGAATACGTTTTGACATTAGTGAGTATAAATATACAGTACTTACTGGTAGGGGACTCTGTGTAGACTAGAATACGTTTTGACATTAGTGAGTATAAATATACAGTACTTACTGGTAGGGGACTCTTGTGTAGACTAGAATACGTTTTGACATTAGTGAGTATAAATATACAGTACTTACTGGTAGGGAACTCTTGTGTAGACTAGAATACGTCTTGACATTAGTGAGTATAAATATACAGTACTTACTGGTAGGGAACTCTGTGTAGACTAGAATACGTTTTGACATTAGTGAGTATAAATATACAGTACTTACTGGTAGGGGACTCTTGTGTAGACTAGAATACGTTTTGACATTAGTGAGTATAAATATACAGTACTTACTGGTAGGGGACTCTTGTGTAGACTAGAATACGTTTTGACATTAGTGAGTATAAATATACAGTATATACAGTACTTACTGGTAGTGAATCTGTGTAGACTAGAATACGTCTTGACATTAGTGAGTATAAATATACAGTACTTACTGGTAGGGGACTCTGTGTAGACTAGAATACGTTTTGACATTAGTGAGTATAAATATACAGTACTTACTGGTAGGGGACTCTGTGTAGACTAGAATACGTTTTGACATTAGTGAGTATAAATATACAGTACTTACTGGTAGGGGACTCTTGTGTAGACTAGAATACGTCTTGACATTAGTGAGTATAAATATACAGTACTTACTGGTAGGGGACTCTTGTGTAGACTAGAATACGTTTTGACATTAGTGAGTATAAATATACAGTACTTACTGGTAGGGGACTCTTGTGTAGACTAGAATACGTTTTGACATTAGTGAGTATAAATATACAGTACTTACTGGTAGGGGACTCTTGTGTAGACTAGAATACGTTTTGACATTAGTGAGTATAAATATACAGTACTTACTGGTAGGGGACTCTTGTGTAGACTAGAATACGTTTTGACATTAGTGAGTATAAATATACAGTACTTACTGGTAGGGGACTCTGTGTAGACTAGAATACGTCTTGACATTAGTGAGTATAAATATACAGTACTTACTGGTAGGGGACTCTGTGTAGACTAGAATACGTTTTGACATTAGTGAGTATAAATATACAGTACTTACTGGTAGGGGACTCTTGTGTAAACTAGAATACGTTTTGACATTAGTGAGTATAAATATACAGTACTTACTGGTAGGGGACTCTTGTGTAGACTAGAATACGTTTTGACATTAGTGAGTATAAATATACAGTACTTACTGGTAGGGGACTCTGTGTAGACTAGAATACGTCTTGACATTAGTGAGTATAAATATACAGTACTTACTGGTAGGGAACTCTGTGTAGACTAGAATACGTCTTGACATTAGTGAGTATAAATATACAGTACTTACTGGTAGGGGACTCTTGTGTAGACTAGAATACGTTTTGACATTAGTGAGTATAAATATACAGTACTTACTGGTAGGGGACTCTTGTGTAGACTAGAATACGTCTTGACATTAGTGAGTATAAATATACAGTACTTACTGGTAGGGAACTCTGTGTAGACTAGAATACGTCTTGACATTAGTGAGTATAAATATACAGTACTTACTGGTAGGGAACTCTGTGTAGACTAGAATACGTCTTGACATTAGTGAGTATAAATATACAGTACTTACTGGTAGGGGACTCTTGTATAGACTAGAATACGTTTTGACATTAGTGAGTATAAATATACAGTACTTACTGGTAGGGGACTCTTGTGTAGACTAGAATACGTTTTGACATTAGTGAGTATAAATATACAGTACTTACTGGTAGGGGACTCTTGTGTAGACTAGAATACGTTTTGACATTAGTGAGTATAAATATACAGTACTTACTGGTAGGGGACTCTTGTGTAGACTAGAATACGTTTTGACATTAGTGAGTATAAATATACAGTACTTACTGGTAGGGGACTCTGTGTAGACTAGAATACGTCTTGACATTAGTGAGTATAAATATACAGTACTTACTGGTAGGGGACTCTTGTGTAGACTAGAATACGTTTTGACATTAGTGAGTATAAATATACAGTACTTACTGGTAGGGGACTCTTGTGTAGACTAGAATACGTTTTGACATTAGTGAGTATAAATATACAGTACTTACTGGTAGGGGACTTACTGGTAGGTAGGGACTCTGTGTAGACTAGAATACGTTTTGACATTAGTGAGTATAAATATACAGTACTTACTGGTAGGGGACTCTTGTGTAGACTAGAATACGTTTTGACATTAGTGAGTATAAATATACAGTACTTACTGGTAGGGGACTCTTGTGTAGACTAGAATACGTTTTGACATTAGTGAGTATAAATATACAGTACTTACTGGTAGGGGACTCTTGTGTAGACTAGAATACGTTTTGACATTAGTGAGTATAAATATACAGTACTTACTGGTAGGGGACTCTTGTATAGACTAGAATACGTTTTGACATTAGTGAGTATAAATATACAGTACTTACTGGTAGGGGACTCTTGTGTAGACTAGAATACGTTTTGACATTAGTGAGTATAAATATACAGTACTTACTGGTAGGGGACTCTGTGTAGACTAGAATACGTCTTGACATTAGTGAGTATAAATATACAGTACTTACTGGTAGGGGACTCTTGTGTAGACTAGAATACGTTTTGACATTAGTGAGTATAAATATACAGTACTTACTGGTAGGGGACTCTTGTGTAGACTAGAATACGTTTTGACATTAGTGAGTATAAATATACAGTACTTACTGGTAGGGGACTCTGTGTAGACTAGAATACGTCTTGACATTAGTGAGTATAAATATAAAGTACTTACTGGTAGTGAACTCTGTGTAGACTAGAATACGTTTTGACATTAGTGAGTATAAATATACAGTACTTACTGGTAGGGGACTCTGTGTAGACTAGAATACGTTTTGACATTAGTGAGTATAAATATACAGTACTTACTGGTAGGGGACTCTGTGTAGACTAGAATACGTCTTGACATTAGTGAGTATAAATATACAGTACTTACTGGTAGGGGACTCTTGTGTAGACTAGAATACGTTTTGACATTAGTGAGTATAAATATACAGTACTTACTGGTAGGGGACTCTTGTGTAGACTAGAATACGTTTTGACATTAGTGAGTATAAATATACAGTACTTACTGGTAGGGGACTCTTGTGTAGACTAGAATACGTTTTGACATTAGTGAGTATAAATATACAGTACTTACTGGTAGGGGACTCTTGTGTAGACTAGAAATACGTTTTGACATTAGTGAGTATAAATATACAGTACTTACTGGTAGGGGACTCTTGTGTAGACTAGAATACGTTTTGACATTAGTGAGTATAAATATACAGTACTTACTGGTAGGGGACTCTTGTGTAGACTAGAATACGTTTTGACATTAGTGAGTATAAATATACAGTACTTACTGGTAGGGGACTCTTGTGTAGACTAGAATACGTTTTGACATTAGTGAGTATAAATATACAGTACTTACTGGTAGGTAGGGAATCTTGTGTAGACTAGAATACGTTTAGACATTAGTGAGTATAAATATACAGTACTTACTGGTAGGGGACTCTTGTGTAGACTAGAATACGTTTTGACATTAGTGAGTATAAATATACAGTACTTACTGGTAGGGGACTCTGTGTAGACTAGAATACGTCTTGACATTAGTGAGTATAAATATACAGTACTTACTGGTAGGGGACTCTGTGTAGACTAGAATACGTTTTGACATTAGTGAGTATAAATATACAGTACTTACTGGTAGGGGACTCTTGTGTAGACTAGAATACGTTTTGACATTAGTGAGTATAAATATACAGTACTTACTGGTAGGGGAATCTTGTGTAGACTAGAATACGTTTAGACATTAGTGAGTATAAATATACAGTACTTACTGGTAGGGGACTCTTGTGTAGACTAGAATACGTTTTGACATTAGTGAGTATAAATATACAGTACTTACTGGTAGGGGACTCTTGTGTAGACTAGAATACGTTTTGACATTAGTGAGTATAAATATACAGTACTTACTGGTAGTAGGGAATCTTGTGTAGACTAGAATACGTTTTGACATTAGTGAGTATAAATATACAGTACTTACTGGTAGGGGACTCTTGTGTAGACTAGAATACGTTTTGACATTAGTGAGTATAAATATAAGTACTTACTGGTAGGGGACTCTTGTGTAGACTAGAATACGTTTTGACATTAGTGAGTATAAATATACAGTACTTACTGGTAGGGGACTCTGTGTAGACTAGAATACGTTTTGACATTAGTGAGTATAAATATACAGTACTTACTGGTAGGGGACTCTTGTGTAGACTAGAATACGTTTTGACATTAGTGAGTATAAATATACAGTACTTACTGGTAGGGGACTCTTGTGTAGACTAGAATACGTTTTGACATTAGTGAGTATAAATATACAGTACTTACTGGTAGGGGACTCTGTGTAGACTAGAATACGTTTTGACATTAGTGAGTATATAAATATACAGTACTTACTGGTAGGGGACTCTTCTGTGTAGACTAGAATACGTTTTGACATTAGTGAGTATAAATATACAGTACTTACTGGTAGGGGACTCTTGTATAGACTAGAATACGTTTTGACATTAGTGAGTATAAATATACAGTACATACTGGTAGGGGACTCTGTGTAGACTAGAATACGTCTTGACATTAGTGAGTATAAATATAAAGTACTTACTGGTAGGGAACTCTGTGTAGACTAGAATACGTTTTGACATTCGTGAGTATAAAATATACAGTACTTACTGGTAGGGACTCTGTGTAGACTAGAATACGTCTTTGACATTAGTGAGTATAAATATACAGTACTTACTGGTAGGGGACTCTGTGTAGACTAGAATACGTTTGACATTAGTGAGTATAAATATACAGTACTTACTGGTAGGGAACTCTTGTGTAGACTAGAATACGTTTTGACATTAGTGAGTATAAATATACAGTACTTACTGGTAGGGGACTCTGTGTAGACTAGAATACGTTTTGACATTAGTGAGTATAAATATACAGTACTTACTGGTAGGGGACTCTTGTGTAGACTAGAATACGTTTTGACATTAGTGAGTATAAATATACAGTACTTACTGGTAGGGGACTCTTGTGTAGACTAGAATACGTTTTGACATTAGTGAGTATAAATATACAGTACTTACTGGTAGGGGACTCTTGTGTAGACTAGAATACGTCTTGA
This sequence comes from Argopecten irradians, assembly GCF_041381155.1. Taxonomy (NCBI): domain Eukaryota; kingdom Metazoa; phylum Mollusca; class Bivalvia; order Pectinida; family Pectinidae; genus Argopecten; species Argopecten irradians. Next base: position 10,157 of record NW_027188684.1, on the reverse strand, counting down.
CATTAGTGAGTATAAATATACAGTACTTACTGGTAGGGGAATCTCTTGTGTAGACTAGAATACGTTTTGACATTAGTGAGTATAATATACAGTACTTACTGGTAGGGGACTCTGTGTAGACTAGAATACGTCTTGACATTAGTGAGTATAAATATACAGTACTTACTGGTAGGGGACTCTTGTGTAGACTAGAATACGTCTTGACATTAGTGAGTATAAATATACAGTACTTACTGGTAGGGGACTCTGTGTAGACTAGAATACGTTTTGACATTAGTGAGTATAAATATACAGTACTTACTGGTAGGGGACTCTTGTGTAGACTAGAATACGTTTTGACATTAGTGAGTATAAATATACAGTACTTACTGGTAGGGGACTCTGTGTAGACTAGAATACGTCTTGACATTAGTGAGTATAAATATACAGTACTTACTGGTAGGGGACTCTTGTGTAGACTAGAATACGTCTTGACATTAGTGAGTATAAATATACAGTACTTACTGGTAGGGAACTCTGTGTAGACTAGAATACGTTTTGACATTAGTGAGTATAAATATACAGTACTTACTGGTAGGGAACTCTGTGTAGACTAGAATACGTTTTGACATTAGTGAGTATAAATATACAGTACTTACTGGTAGGGGACTCTGTGTAGACTAGAATACGTCTTGACATTAGTGAGTATAAATATACAGTACTTACTGGTAGGGGACTCTTGTGTAGACTAGAATACGTTTTGACATTAGTGAGTATAAATATACAGTACTTACTGGTAGGGGACTCTTGTGTAGACTAGAATACGTTTTGACATTAGTGAGTATAAATATACAGTACTTACTGGTAGGGGACTCTTGTGTAGACTAGAATACGTTTTGACATTAGTGAGTATAAATATACAGTACTTACTGGTAGGGGACTCTTGTGTAGACTAGAATACGTTTTGACATTAGTGAGTATAAATATATACAGTACTTACTGGTAGGGGGACTCTTGTGTAGACTAGAATACGTTTTGACATTAGTGAGTATAAATATACAGTTCTTACTGGTAGGTAGGGAATCTTGTGTAAACTAGAATACGTTTAGACATTAGTGAGTATAAATATAGAGTACTTACTGGTAGGGGACTCCGTGTAGACTAGAATACGTCTTGACATTAGTGAGTATAAATATACAGTACTTACTGGTAGGGGACTCTTGTGTAGACTAGAATACGTTTTGACATTAGTGAGTATAAATATACAGTACTTACTGGTAGGGGACTCTGTGTAGACTAGAATACGTTTTGACATTAGTGAGTATAAATATACAGTACTTACTGGTAGGGGACTCTGTGTAGACTAGAATACGTCTTGACATTAGTGAGTATAAATATACAGTACTTACTGGTAGGGAATTCTTGTGTAGACTAGAATACGTTTTGACATTAGTGAGTATAAATATACAGTACTTACTGGTAGGGGACTCTGTGTAGACTAGAATACGTTTTGACATTAGTGAGTATAAATATACAGTACTTACTGGTAGGGGACTCTGTGTAGACTAGAATACGTCTTGACATTCGTGAGTATAAATATCCAGTACTTACTGGTAGGGAACTCTGTGTAGACTAGAATACGTTTTGACATTAGTGAGTATAAATATACAGTACTTACTGGTAGGGGACTCTTGTGTAGACTAGAATACGTTTTGACATTAGTGAGTATAAATATACAGTACTTACTGGTAGGGGACTCTGTGTAGACTAGAATACGTCTTGACATTCGTGAGTATAAATATACAGTACTTACTGGTAGGGAACTCTGTGTAGACTAGAATACGTTTTGACATTAGTGAGTATAAATATACAGTACTTACTGGTAGGGGACTCTGTGTAGACTAGAATACGTCTTGACATTAGTGAGTATAAATATACAGTACTTACTGGTAGGGGACTCTTGTGTAGACTAGAATACGTCTTGACATTAGTGAGTATAAATATACAGTACTTACTGGTAGGGGACTCTTGTGTAGACTAGAATACGTTTTGACATTAGTGAGTATAAATATACAGTACTTACTGGTAGGGGACTCTTGTGTAGACTAGAATACGTCTTGACATTAGTGAGTATAAATATACAGTACTTACTGGTAGGGGACTCTTGTGTAGACTAGAATACGTTTTGACATTAGTGAGTATAAATATACAGTACTTACTGTTAGGGGACTCTTGTGTAGACTAGAATATGTTTTGACATTAGTGAGTATAAATATACAGTACTTACTGGTAGGGGACTCTGTGTAGACTAGAATACGTCTTGACATTAGTGAGTATAAATATACAGTACTTACTGGTAGGGGACTCTGTGTAGACTAGAATACGTTTTGACATTAGTGAGTATAAATATACAGTACTTACTGGTAGGTAGGGAATCTTGTGTAAACTAGAATACGTTTTGACATTAGTGAGTATAAATATACAGTACTTACTGGTAGGGGACTCTTGTGTAGACTAGAATACGTCTTGACATTAGTGAGTATAAATATACAGTACTTACTGGTAGGGGACTCTTGTGTAGACTAGAATACGTTTTGACATTAGTGAGTATAAATATACAGTACTTACTGGTAGGGGACTCTGTGTAGACTAGAATACGTCTTAACATTAGTGAGTATAAATATACAGTACTTACTGGTAGGGGACTCTGTGTAGACTAGAATACGTTTTGACATTAGTGAGTATAAATATACAGTACTTACTGGTAGGGGACTCTTGTGTAGACTAGAATACGTCTTGACATTAGTGAGTATAAATATACAGTACTTACTGGTAGGGAACTCTGTGTAGACTAGAATACGTTTTGACATTAGTGAGTATAAATATACAGTACTTACTGGTAGGGGACTCTTGTGTAGACTAGAATACGTTTTGACATTAGTGAGTATAAATATACAGTACTTACTGGTAGGGGACTCTTGTGTAGACTAGAATACGTTTTGACATTAGTGAGTATAAAAATACAGTACTTACTGGTAGGGGATTCTTGTGTAGACTAGAATACGTTTTGACATTAGTGAGTATAAATATACAGTACTTACTGGTAGGGGACTCTTGTGTAGACTAGAATACGTCTTGACATTAGTGAGTATAAATATACAGTACTTACTGGTAGGGGACTCTGTGTAGACTAGAATACGTTTTGACATTAGTGAGTATAAATATACAGTACTTACTGGTAGGGGACTCTGTGTAGACTAGAATACGTCTTGACATTAGTGAGTATAAATATACAGTACTTACTGGTAGGGGACTCTTGTGTAGACTAGAATACGTCTTGACATTAGTGAGTATAAATATACAGTACTTACTGGTAGGGGACTCTTGTGTAGACTAGAATACGTTTTGACATTAGTGAGTATAAATATACAGTACTTACTGGTAGGGGACTCTTGTGTAGACTAGAATACGTTTTGACATTAGTGAGTATAAATATACAGTACTTACTGGTAGGGGACTCTTGTGTAGACTAGAATACGTTTTGACATTAGTGAGTATAAATATACAGTACTTACTGGTAGGGGACTCTTGTGTAGACTAGAATAAGTTTTGACATTAGTATGTATAAATATACAGTTCTTACTGGTAGGTAGGGAATCTTGTGTAAACTAGAATACGTTTAGACATTAGTGAGTATAAATATAGAGTACTTACTGGTAGGGGACTCTGTGTAGACTAGAATACGTCTTGACATTAGTGAGTATAAATATACAGTACTTACTGGTAGGGGACTCTGTGTAGACTAGAATACGTCTTGACATTCGTGAGTATAAATATCCAGTACTTACTGGTAGGGAACTCTGTGTAGACTAGAATACGTTTGACATTAGTTATAAATATACAGTACTTACTGTAGGAGTGTAGACTAGAATACGTTTGACATTAGTGAGTATAAATATACAGTACTTACTGGTAGGGGACTCTGTGTAGACTAGAATACGTCTTGACATTAGTGAGTATAAATATACAGTACTTACTGGTAGGGGACTCTTGTGTAGACTAGAATACGTTTTGACATTAGTGAGTATAAATATACAGTACTTACTGGTAGGGGACTCTGTGTAGACTAGAATACGTTTTGACATTAGTGAGTATAAATATACAGTACTTACTGGTAGGGGACTCTTGTGTAGACTAGAATACGTTTTGACATTAGTGAGTATAAATATACAGTACTTACTGGTAGGGGACTCTTGTGTAGACTAGAATACGTTTTGACATTAGTGAGTATAAAATATACAGTACTTACTGGTAGGGGACTTGTGTAGACTAGAATACGTTTTGACATTAGTGAGTATAAATATACAGTACTTACTGGTAGGGGACTCTGTGTAGACTAGAATACGTTTTGACATTAGTGAGTATAAATATACAGTACTTACTGGTAGGGGACTCTGTGTAGACTAGAATACGTCTTGACATTAGTGAGTATAAATATACAGTACTTACTGGTAGGGAACTCTGTGTAGACTAGAATACGTTTTGACATTAGTGAGTATAAATATACAGTACTTACTGGTAGGGGACTCTTGTGTAGACTAGAATACGTTTTGACATTAGTGAGTATAAATATACAGTACTTACTGGTAGGGGACTCTGTGTAGACTAGAATACGTTTGACATTAGTGAGTATAAATATACAGTACTTACTGGTAGGGACTCTTGTGTAGACTAGAATACGTTTTTGACATTAGTGAGTATAAATATATACAGTACTTACTGGTAGGGGACTCTTGTGTAGACTAGAATACGTTTTGACATTAGTGAGTATAAATATACAGTACTTACTGGTAGGGGACTCTTGTGTAGACTAGAATACGTTTTGACATTAGTGAGTATAAAATATACAGTACTTACTGGTAGGGGACTCTTGTGTAGACTAGAATACGTTTTGACATTAGTGAGTATAAATATATACAGTACTTACTGGTAGGGGACTCTTGTGTAGACTAGAATACGTTTTGACATTAGTGAGTATAAATATATCAGTACTTACTGGTAGGGACTCTTGTGTAGACTAGAATACGTTTTGACATTAGTGAGTATAAATATACAGTACTTACTGGTAGGGGACTCTGTGTAGACTAGAATACGTCTTGACATTAGTGAGTATAAATATAACAGTACTTACTGGTAGGGGCCTCAGTGTGTAGACTAGAATACGTTTTGACATTAGTGAGTATAAATATACAGTACTTACTGGTAGGGGACTCTGTGTAGACTAGAATACGTCTTGACATTAGTGAGTATAAATATACAGTACTTACTGGTAGGGGACTCTTGTGTAGACTAGAATACGTTTTGACATTAGTGAGTATAAATATACAGTACTTACTGGTAGGGGGACTCTGTGTAGACTAGAATTACGTCTTGACATTAGTGAGTATACGATATACAGTACTTACTGGTAGGGGGACTCTTGTGTAGACTAGAATACGTTTTGACATTAGTGAGTATAAATATACAGTACTTACTGGTAGGGGACTCTTGTGTAGACTAGAATACGTTTTGACATTAGTGAGTATAAATATACAGTACTTACTGGTAGGGGACTCTGTGTAGACTAGAATACGTCTTGACATTAGTGAGTATAAATATACAGTACTTACTGGTAGGGGACTCTTGTGTAGACTAGAATACGTCTTGACATTAGTGAGTATAAATATACAGTACTTACTGGTAGGGGACTCTTGTGTAGACTAGAATACGTTTTGACATTAGTGAGTATAAATATACGGTACTTACTGGTAGGGGACTCTTGTGTAGACTAGAATACGTCTTGACATTAGTGAGTATAAATATACAGTACTTACTGGTAGGGGACTCTGTGTAGACTAGAATACGTTTTGACATTAGTGAGTATAAATATACAGTACTTACTGGTAGGGGACTCTGTGTAGACTAGAATACGTTTTGACATTAGTGAGTATAAATATACAGTACTTACTGGTAGGGGACTCTTGTGTAGACTAGAATACGTTTTGACATTAGTGAGTATAAATATACAGTACTTACTGGTAGGGGACTCTGTGTAGACTAGAATACGTTTTGACATTAGTGAGTATAAATATACAGTACTTACTGGTAGGGGACTCTTGTGTAGACTAGAATACGTTTTGACATTAGTGAGTATAAATATACAGTACTTACTGGTAGGGGACTCTGTGTAGACTAGAATACGTCTTGACATTAGTGAGTATAAATATACAGTACTTACTGGTAGGGGACTCTGTGTAGACTAGAATACGTCTTGACATTAGTGAGTATAAATATACAGTACTTACTGGTAGGGAACTCTGTGTAGTAGACTAGAATACGTTTTGACATTAGTGAGTATAAATATACAGTACTTACTGGTAGGGGACTCTGTGTAGACTAGAATACGTTTTGACATTAGTGAGTATAAATATACAGTACTTACTGGTAGGGAACTCTGTGTAGACTAGAATACGTCTTGACATTAGTGAGTATAAATATACAGTACTTACTGGTAGGGGACTCTTGTGTAGACTAGAATACGTTTTGACATTAGTGAGTATAAATATACAGTACTTACTGGTAGGGGACTCTTGTGTAGACTAGAATACGTCTTGACATTAGTGAGTATAAATATAACAGTACTTACTGGTAGGGGACTCTGTGTAGACTAGAATACGTCTTGACATTAGTGAGTATAAATATACAGTACTTACTGGTAGGGGACTCTTGTGTAGACTAGAATACGTTTTGACATTAGTGAGTATAAATATACAGTACTTACTGGTAGGGGACTCTGTGTAGACTAGAATTACGTCTTGACATTAGTGAGTATAAATTATATACAGTACTTACTGGTAGGGGACTCTTGTGTAGACTAGAATACGTCTTGACATTAGTGAGTATAAATATACAGTACTTACTGGTAGGGAACTCTTGTGTAGACTAGAATACGTTTTGACATTAGTGAGTATAAATATACAGTACTTACTGGTAGGGGACTCTGTGTAGACTAGAATACGTCTTGACATTAGTGAGTATAAATATACAGTACTTACTGGTAGGGGACTCTTGTGTAGACTAGAATACGTTTTGACATTAGTGAGTATAAATATACAGTACTTACTGGTAGGGAACTCTGTGTAGACTAGAATACGTCTTGACATTAGTGAGTATATATATACAGTACTTACTGGTAGGGGACTCTGTGTAGACTAGAATACGTCTTGACATTAGTGAGTATAAATATACAGTACTTACTGGTAGGGGACTCTTGTAGGGACTCTGTGTAGACTAGAAGTACGTACTGGTAGGGACATTAGTGAGTAATGAACATATATAAATATAGTACTTACTGGTAGGGGACTCTTGTGTAGACTAGAATACGTCTTGACATTAGTGAGTATAAATATACAGTACTTACTGGTAGGGAACTCTGTGTAGACTAGAATACGTCTTGACATTAGTGAGTATAAATATACAGTACTTACTGGTAGGGGACTCTTGTGTAGACTAGAATACGTTTTGACATTAGTGAGTATAAATATACAGTACTTACTGGTAGGGGACTCTTGTGTAGACTAGAATACGTTTTGACATTAGTGATCGTATAAATATACAGTAACTTACTGTAGGGAAGACTAGAATACGTTTTGTAGTGAGTATAAATATACAGTACTTACTGGTAGGGGACTCTTGTGTAGACTAGAATACGTCTTGACATTAGTGAGTATAAATATACAGTACTTACTGGTAGGGGACTCTTGTGTAGACTAGAATACGTTTTGACATTAGTGAGTATAAATATACAGTACTTACTGGTAGGGGACTCTTGTGTAGACTAGAATACGTTTTGACATTAGTGAGTATAAATATATACAGTACTTACTGGTAGGGAACTCTTGTAGACTAGAATACGTTTTGACATTAGTGAGTATAAATATACAGTACTTACTGGTAGGGGACTCTGTGTAGACTAGAATACGTCTTAACATTAGTGAGTATAAATATACAGTACTTACTGGTAGGGGACTCTTGTGTAGACTAGAATACGTTTTGACATTAGTGAGTATAAATATACAGTACTTACTGGTAGGGGACTCTTGTGTAGACTAGAATACGTTTTGACATTAGTATGTATAAATATACAGTACTTACTGGTAGGGGACTCTTGTGTAGACTAGAATACGTTTTGACATTAGTGAGTATAAATATACAGTACTTACTGGTAGGGGACTCTGTGTAGACTAGAATACGTCTTGACATTCGTGAATAAAAATATCCAGTACTTACTGGTAGGGAACTCTGTGTAGACTAGAATACGTTTTGACATTAGTGAGTATAAATATACAGTACTTACTGGTAGGGGACTCTTGTGTAGACTAGAATACGTTTTGACATTAGTGAGTATAAATATACAGTACTTACTGGTAGGGGACTCTTGTGTAGACTAGAATACGTCTTGACATTAGTGAGTATAAATATACAGTACTTACTGCTAGGGGACTCTTGTGTAGACTAGAATACGTTTTGACATTAGTGAGTATAAATATACAGTACTTACTGGTAGGGGACTCTTGTGTAGACTAGAATACGTTTTGACATTAGTGAGTATAAATATACAGTACTTACTGGTAGGTGAATCTTTTGTAGTAGACTAGAATACGTTTTGACATTAGTGAGTATAAATATATACAGTACTTACTGGTAGGGGACTCTGTGTAGACTAGAATACGTCTTGACATTAGTGAGTATAAATATACAGTACTTACTGGTAGGGAACTCTGTGTAGACTAGAATACGTCTTGACATTAGTGAGTATAAATATACAGTACTTACTGGTAGGGGACTCTCTGTGTAGACTAGAATACGTCTTGACATTAGTGAGTATAAATATACAGTACTTACTGGTAGGGGACTCTTGTGTAGACTAGAATACGTTTTGACATTAGTGAGTATAAATATACAGTACTTACTGGTAGGGGACTCTGTGTAGACTAGAATACGTCTTGACATTAGTGAGTATAAATATACAGTACTTACTGGTAGGAAACTCTGTGTAGACTAGAATACGTCTTGACATTAGTGAGTATAAATATACAGTACTTACTGGTAGGGGACTCTTGTGTAGACTAGAATACGTTTTGACATTAGTGAGTATAAATATACAGTACTTACTGGTAGGGGACTCTTGTGTAGACTAGAATACGTCTTGACATTAGTGAGTATAAATATACAGTACTTACTGGTAGGGGACTCTTGTGTAGACTAGAATACGTTTTGACATTAGTGAGTATAAATATACAGTACTTACTGGTAGGGGACTCTTTGTAGACTAGAATACGTTTTGACATTAGTGAGTATAAATATACAGTTACTTACTGGTAGGGGACTCTTGTGTAGACTAGAATACGTTTTGACATTAGTGAGTATAAATATACAGTACTTACTGGTAGGGGACTCTTGTGTAGACTAGAATACGTTTTGACATTAGTGAGTATAAATATACAGTACTTACTGGTAGGGGACTCTGTGTAGACTAGAATACGTCTTGACATTAGTGAGTATAAATATACAGTACTTACTGGTAGGGGACTCTGTGTAGACTAGAATACGTCTTGACATTCGTGAGTATAAATATACAGTACTTACTGGTAGGGAACTCTGTGTAGACTAGAATACGTTTGACATTAGTGAGTATAAATATACAGTACTTACTGGTAGGTGGGGTGACATGTGTAGACTAGAATACGTTTTGACATTAGTGAGTATATAATATACAGTACTTACTGGTAGGGGACTCTGTGTAGACTACTGAATACGTCTTGACATTAGTGAGTATAAATATACAGTACTTACTGGTAGGGGACTCTTGTGTAGACTAGAATACGTTTTGACATTAGTGAGTATAAATATACAGTACTTACTGGTAGGGGACTCTTGTGTAGACTAGAATACGTTTTGACATTAGTGAGTATAAATATACAGTACTTACTGGTAGGGGACTCTTGTGTAGACTAGAATACGTTTTGACATTAGTGAGTATAAATATACAGTACTTACTGGTAGTGGGAATCTCTGTGTAGACTAGAATACGTCTTGACATTAGTGAGTATAAAATATACAGTACTTACTGGTAGGGG
>NW_027188683.1:0-15651 GCF_041381155.1 Argopecten irradians | reverse complement strand
ACTTATGGGGAGGTTGTGCATTGCTCCGGTATCCTGATCTACACCAGTAGGATATATATTTAAAATAATACCAAAGGAGATATAACAGGAGTCGAATTAAAACATTTTTTTTTTTTTTTTTATTTTCCTACAATAATAATTAATAACACTTTAAAAGCATATTAGAAAGCAGCTTAAAATATCCATGAAGCGAAGATGAGCACAAGGGAAATCATGACGTCACATAACCGTCAACAAAATGGCGCGAAATAATAGGATTTGCATCACGCGGACTCCAGGCCTTGTTTGGACACACGAGAAATAAGTATACTTGAGTTCCAATTTCTTTGAGTTAATGCTAGACATTTATAAATCATTTTACTTCTCTAGTTTAAAGTGTGTTCTTTTATTTCTAATTTTGTCTTCTACATGTATATAGAAAAAAATAATAAAACAGAAACAAGTAGAGCTTCGCTCTTAGTTTGCCATGCATGATTCTTATTAAAACATTGCTGCGCTCTTTCAGGCCTTGCCTTCAGTCATCATTACATTTAATATAATTAACTGACACCGATTCTAGACTTACACATCTGAAACTACCTTTTCATGTATCGTAACGTCTTTTTTCAAGAAAATGCCACTTTTGTCATTAATTTTTTTTTTTTTTTTTTACTTGGGATAGTCACAAGAGACAGTATACTGTAATTGACATTGTGGCTATGTATTTATGGACATCAACTTTCCTGTAATCTTCTAATAAGAAAGCCTATGGGTGACATGTGCCTTGGTCATTTAATTTCTCCATGAACTGCCTTCAGTTTTATTATGTGTATGAAATAGTCCAGAGGTGGATATATATATTCAAGGATTTATTAACGTGAGAAGGATTAGTGACTGTCTCTTTACGTTACGAAACACAAGCGACGAGCCTATGATCCGGGATAATAAACCGTTTTTCTCAACATTTCACTTGTCTTATCGAGTCAAAAACGAAACACCATGTAAAGTTTATTCAAATTCACGACGTAGCGATGCTCAACCAAAGGGCAGGTAAAGACTCCGTCTTAGGTGATGCTCCGAAACCTCGTCTTGAAAAACACGTACCCTAAATAATGGGTTTTACTATCCGGGAAGATTTATGTGTCCTAACTGTTTTTATTCTTTACAAACGCAAAAAGTGACACCAATCTGTTCATTTGCTCGGAATCCTTGTGGTTTAACCATCACTTTATATGTTAGAAATGGCAGAGGGGTAAGATACGGTGCGATTTATTGAAAAATTGAAATACTGTTACTTCCTTGAATTCATCCGAGTCAAATGCCCTTACTGTGGTTCTAGTTTTGTAATATTTAATCCATTTCTGTATTTTTTAGTATATTAATAATACATTTGACAATCCCGGGAAACATAACGAAAATGTATATTTTTTCGAGATGGGGTCAATGACAGTAGGGTCGCGCTTAATTCCAAAATGGCGGCCTTTCGAAGTGTCAAGAGGCTCGCTCAAACCCCCCAGGCACACATAGGGGCAATTTCTATTTTCCTGTTTCTCGACAGTTTTATTTATACCGTGGAAACACGTCCGTTTGAGTTTACAAATACATAAATCTAAGTTATTTTTTAACAGGTGGTATTTCTAACAAAGGTGAGTGTGACGACATTTAATTGTCAGTAAACGTTTGTGTTTTGCCATAGCTTTTTATAAAAAGGGCAACAGTAACTATAACAGAGAAAACCCCTTTTCAGAAAGCCACACCCGCATAGCATCGGGAGGGGTTTAACATGAAAGTACATGTATATGAAAATAGTGTCTGACGTAAACAAATAGTTATAAAGTAATTCTTTTCAGAACAACAACTACAACCCTTTTGAAAGAGTGTATATGGGGGGAATGTAAAACAAGGGAATGGGTTATAGTTGTCCATTTAGATTGTTGTTTTGTATATTTTTAGGCCTAATAAAAAAAACTGTGTTTCCATTAACTTGCAAAAAAAGAGGGTCGGTAGGAACGTAAATACAACACGAAGGTAAATGATTTTAGAAAGCAGGTGATTAGTTTTCCTGGTTATTTTATCTGTATGGATGTCCCTAAAACCACTATGTTTTATATACATGTACTTTGTGCAATTTATGCTTTTAATACCAACATTGCTTTCCTTTTGATTGATATGAAAGACAGCCAAGTATTACATACATTGTTGTTATAGCATTCAGCAATGAAATATCTTATAAAAAATCTCCAAATGTATGATTCATGTAAACAGAAATGATTATGGATTATGGTTATGTTATGCCTGGTAGGAATCCATTTTCACAAGACCTATTTGAGAGCGACAGTGATGTCACACTCCCACCAAGCCCTTGCCCCTGCACTGTTTACTGGACTTATTAAATAATATAAGCTGTAATATCTTGCAGAAAAAAATGAAAGAATGATATGCTTTTTAGTAGAACATTGCAGTTGGCATATATATATGCAAAAAGTAATAGCAAAATCCTATTTAACTTCCGAGGATGAGCGAGGTACATGTTTTTTTCAAATTTAACAAAAAAAGCAGTTTTGGGAGGTTTGGATTTTCGTTTTTTCTGCTCACCTGGTCCCGAAGGAACCAAGGTGAGTTGCTTATGCCATTTTCAATCTGTGGGCGTCCGGCGTCCGTCGTCCGTCGTCCCGTCGTCCGAAAGACAAGGCAAACAATCCGTCAACAAACGAGCTTCTTCTCCATAACCCCTGGTCGGATTTCAACAAAATTTGTTGGCTGGTAGCATCCTTATGGGCTACTAACTGAAAATTGTACAAATGATGGGTCTGACCCCCCAGGGGCCTGAGGGGGCGGGGCCAAAAGGGTCAATTTGGCTATTTCCATATAAACGACTTCTTCTCTGAAACCAAGCATGGGATAGCAACCCATAATGCAATGGTACATCCTTATAGGGTGGGGATTCAAAATTGTACAAATGATGGGCTGACCCCCCGGGGGCCTGAGGGGCGGGGTCAAATGGGGTCAATTTGGCTATTTCCATATAAACGACTTCTTCTCTGAAACCAAGCATGGGATAGCACCCATAATGCAATGGTAGCATCCTTATAGGGTGGGGATTCAAAATTGTACAAATGATGGGGCTGACCCCCCGGGGGCCTGAGGGGCGGGGTCAAATGGGGTCAATTTGGCTATTTCCATATAAACGACTTCTTCTCTGAAACCAAGCATGGGATAGCACCCATAATGCAATGGTAGCATCCTTATAGGGTGGGGATTCAAAATTGTACAAATGATGTGTGCTGACCCCCCGGGGCCTGAGGGTCGGGGTCAAATGGGGTCAATTTGGCTGATTATTTCCATATAAACGACTTCTTCTCTGAAACCAAGCATGGATAGCACCCATAATGCATATGTAGCATCCTTATAGGGTGGGGGATTCAAAATTGTACAAATGATGGGGCTTGACCCCCGGGGGGCCTGAGGGGCGGGGTCAAATGGGTCAATTTGGCTATTTCCATATAAACGACTTCTTCTCTGAAACTAAGCATGAGATAGCACTTCATAATGCAATGGCACATCCTTAAACCCTGGGTAATGCTCAAAATTGTACAAATGATGGGGCTGACCCCCCGGGGCCTGAGGGGCGGGGTCAAAAGGGGTTCAAATTTGGCTATTTCCCGATTCTTCTCTGAAACCAAGCATGGATTCACTCAAAATGAAACGGTGGTATCAAAGGGTACACGGGATTAAAATTGTACAAAATGACATGTAGCATGATTGGCTATTTGAAAATTCTTCTTGAAGCAAATGGGATAATTGCAATGATGGATCCTTATAGGCTTGACCTCCCGGGGCCTGAGGGGCGGGGTCAAATGGGTCAATTTTGGCTATTTCCATATAAACGACTTCTTCTCTGAAACTAAGCATGGATAGCACCCATAATGCAATGGTAGCATCCTTATAGGTATGGGGGATTCAAAATTGTTACAAATGATGGGCTGACCCCCAGGGGCCTGAGGGGGCGGGTCAAAAGGGGTCAATTTGGCTATTTTAAACATATTACTCTGAAACTAAGCATGAGATTAGCACCCATAATGCAATGGTAGCATCCCTTATAGGTCACGATAAAATTGTACAAACGACTTCTTCTCTGAAACTAAGCATGGTATAAGCACCCATAATGCAATGGTAGCATCTTTATAGGGTGGGGATTTCAAAATTGTGCAAATGATGGGCTGACCCCCCCGTAAGGGGGCCTGAGGGGCGGGGTCGAAAGTGGCCAATTTGGCTATTTCCATATAAACGACTTCTTCTCTGAAACTAAGCACGGTATAGCACCCATAATACAATGGTAGTATCCTTATAGTGTGGGGAATTCAAAATTGTGCAAAATGATAGGGCTGACCCCCCGGGGGCCTGAGGGGCGGGGGGTCAAAAGTGGTCAATTTCCATATAAATGACTTTTTCTCTGCAACTTAACATGGGATTACGCTCATAATGCAATGGTTACATCCTTATAGGTTTGGATTCAAAATTTTGCAAATGAATTGGGGCTGACCCCCCCGGGGCCTGAAGGTTGTGGGGTCAAAAGGGTCAATTTAGCTATTTCCATATAAACGACTTCTTCTCTGCAACTAAGAAATGGAAGAGCACTATAATGCCAATGTCGCACTAGCATCCTTATAGGGTTGGGATTTGAAATTGTACAAATGATAGGGCTGACCCCCGGGGCCTTTAGACGGCAATAGATGCGAGGTCAAAAGTCAATTAGGCTACTATTTTCATATAAAATAACTTTGTCTCTGAACCTATGTAAATCCACATGGCCTTGAGCAGGGATTTGTGAAAGAAGTCGTAACAATAGCATCATTGTATGGATGTCAAACATAATCAAAATTTAAAAACCACTTAACCGAGATCATATAAAGACTTTTTAATTAATTTTTTCTAATTGGATCTCACCTGAGTGCACTTGTGATATCAATTACAACAAAAACCAAAGTTAGTGTTATAACGATACGTTCGGCCGTAACTTTGGGCCTCCTTGATTTCATACGTAATTATAAACATTAATTCGTATTATTCAGTGCGAATTTCATATCTGTTCAAATGCTGTGTTTTTTCTCAAGAAAGTGCAAGAAATGTAAGTCAGATTAATACAGTTTGAATGCTGCATAAAGTCATTCCACGGGCGCATTTATGTCTGACTTGCACATTTCATTTTGTTACATGTTGTCTGATACCATTGAAAATCAATACTCAATATGATTAAATGAAACTCTAAGTTATAATCAACTGTTGTTAAAAAAAAAATGTATGATTGATTATTCAATTTGTGGAAGATAGGCTACACTAGTTGAAATGATACAACTTTTCTGTTTTTATTATCCGGCGCATGACCGCAAAAAAAATTATCTAAAAAATTGTCTTGAGTTTTTAAACTGGTCAGTGTAATGGTTGACGGTGTTCGGTATTTTTGGAAATTTGCACACAAATCATACACGGAGTTTATTGCAATAGAACGTAGGCAGAAATTTAGTTATCCGAAAGGGCCACAATGTTTTTATTTCAAATCGAATTTGATAACAGTTCATAGCATTTCGTTATAATATAAGGACAATTAAAGCATGTTATTAAGTGTTAATATTTAATCTTAATACAAAGATAGTTTACATTGGTATGATTTGCACTGTAATAACTGGATTACAATGCCCGGTCAGGGAAGTGTTTTGTAAGTGGTAGTACACACTATCCGGTTTATGTATTTTACAAATTAACTTTAACATCTATGTCAACTTTGTGAAGAGTTAGGCGTATAACCTCTAGTTAATCGGTAAGGTTTTGAAGGCAGATATTCTTTCATTTATGACATTTTCAAGCTCGTGAAGTAAAACAAACAATATTCCATTCATACCGCAGATGGTGTATTAACAGACAATTAATTATCCACGTGTTAATGGTGTACAGGCACACTGCCGAGTGTACCTAAATGATAACCCAGCGAGAGTTCTTGCCGTGTTCATGTAAAATCGGAACTGTGAAGCATGATTTCATTATTTTATAAGCACATGTGTGGTGCAATATTTAAGCAGCTTTAATTTACGGGACCAAGGTAGATCTAAGACCTTGTCATAATGTACTTGGTGGCTGTTGGCCAGAAACAATGCTTTGGAAAATATCAAATTGTTTATGCAGCTGCGAAATATCCTTTTCATTACTTTATCGGCCTTCCGTTTTTTGACCGTCATATCATTTTGATAGACGATCGGTTAAGCATTGATCTTGTTGATCTTGCACCAGCAAAACCATTATAGGTGTTGTAAGATTTTTGGCGACGTGTCCAGAAAGTTTCAAGAGATCGCGTAAGTCAAACAATGATACATGACCACATGTAAGGAACCAAGTACATAATGATTTGTTAAATACATTGACCAATACATACATGTTGTGAACTGTGGATTTAGTGAACCTAGTTTATACAAGTGCACCATCATTCAACCATACTGCATTCCTGTATATCAAGAGGCTAATTGCTTTGTTTTTTCACACCGTTTATTTCGGTGTACAATTACGGCTAAGCACTCACTCCCTTAAACCTTACAATGCATTTGTTAAGGACGTATTTATGTTCCAAAAATAAAAGATGCCTGCAGGCACCAAATGTTTTGTGCTTATAACATCTGAGCCTAATTATCTATAGAGTAGCTTTAGTAACATTCTTAGATTTTCTATGATGTTTTTTTTTAAAGTTCTGAACCCAAATTATTTAAAATGGAAAGTTTTGAGTATCATGATTATGCAACATATTGTGTTCTTGAATTAACCGAGAAGACAGACAAGTTTCCGTACAACAGAACTCTCTTCATTCAATTTTGATTACATGCTTATCCATGTTACGTTGAACAGACGAAACTTTAGATACACGTGCAAATTTAAATGTCTCTATCAAAAAACATAGAGTCAGTTTTGAATTCGTAAGTTCAAGTAATTGATTACTATCATAACCCAAGAAATTGAAGAAACGTGATGCAACCCGTTTGTTGTGGTCAATAAGTGTAAATTGCCAAAAGAGGTTACCATTAACAGAGTTATTGAAAGACTCCGAAACATCAGGACACTGCTCGAGTCAGTTTATGAGATTTTGCAACATACTTGATGATAAAGTTTCATTAACCATACATTTGTTGAAAATGCACTAGAATGCAATCAAATTAATGTTCTTTTTGATTTTTCAGATGATAAAGTATATTGGTCAATTATTACAGCACACTACAATTTTTCACACAGCCCTATTAGTATTGAAAAGATTGAACATTGTTTTATGGTAGGTGGTCGGCATATTGGTGTGCGAAAGCAATTTCCAATAATTCCAGCATGGGCATGTACAATTCACAAAGTTCAAGGACTGTCATTTTCACGACTTGCTATGGATATCGGTTCCAATATTTTTGAGAAGGGAATGGCTTATGTTGCTTGCTTAAGTCGAATACATACTTTAAATGGCCTTGTGTTATTGAGATTTGACTCCAAAAGTTGTTTCACACCTCCACTTGATGTTTTAGAAGAATATGACAGATTAAGAAGTTTGCAATGACATGACTTTCATTTTGTGAAAAGTTAAATAAAAAAAAAAAAAAAAAAAAATGTTGAATTTAAAAAAAGAGTTGAATTTTGAAGTATTTTTTCAGTTGCAAACGATTTTCAAACAGTGCATTTGTTGGTAAGCAAAAATGTTTTAAACTTGCAATTATTTGAATATAGTTTAATAAATTTTTTCACAATGTGTATGAATTCAGAACTTGCTGTGAAGTACTACCACATGAACGCTTGAGAGTTATTACTACCCAAAAAGGTAAAATTACATATCGCAAAATTATCCAACTTATTATAATCACATTCTCTTCTTGAATTTTATATTCTATTCTAAGAATTAATTGATACAATAAACCTGTTTGATGTACAAATTCATGTATGTATACATTGGAATATAACCTGTGGGTAGTTATACACACTTAATTGTGTTTGATATTGTTTGTGTTTAGTTGCAGTACTTAAGAAATGTTAATAAATATTAGCTAAACCTAAATTCATGACTTTTTCTTCTTTTGTTTTTCTCAGGCAGAATCAACTTCAAAAAAGCAGGATGAGAAGGTTACACTAACATTCAAAGTGATGAAGAAATCTGAAAAATTGCAAACATACAAGAAGTCAGACTCTTCCGTAGATATGACTTATTTCAACATCATTGGCTGCACAAAGGATGACTGCTTTGTAGTCAGAGTATACATGCGACACAAGTTTTGCATTCATTAAACAAGGACTGACGTACAGATTCACAGACGTGCTGAAGAAGGGAGAGTCCTATTGGGCAATAAGTTCAACCTCGATTGGATGTACTGCACCGCTGAAAGAAGTTTGCAGTGTAACTATGGAATTGCCAGAAGATGAGTCCCCGCAAGGGAAAGAAAGATCTGTAAGAGATGCGTTGACAAGTCAACAGAAGTCCACAGTCAAAGGCAAAATTGTACAGGTAGGTATATAGAATATAGCTATATAGTGTGAAGAAAATACAAACATTGCAGTTGTTGATTAAATGTTTGACATAACACTATTGTATCAATTAAAACATTTTATATTTGTAAGCTATGTGATAGTGCTTTTTAAAGTTTGTTGATAAACACACCCCCAAAAATATTGAAAAAAAACATTTGTGCATATAATTTTAAGTTTTCACATTTTCATAACATGTTGTAGATTTCACCGCTAAAAAAGACGGAGAAATGGAACTCTTGCCGTCAGAAGTTTATCAATCAAAGATACTTCAGGAGTGGCAAAAGTCTGTCTCTTTGAACAGAATGCAGACATGGACTTCGAAACGAAAATCAAGTAGTTGAAGTTACGTCAGTGTATTCTAAAACTTTCCAGGCTAAGGAGCAATTGACAGCAACATTGCAGACAAAGTGCCAGGTATTAAATGATGAAAATACTTTAATTAGAAGTTACAGTTGTAACATTATTTTAATTTGTTTTTATTCAAATTTGAATTGCAAACTAAAAAAACCATTCAGAGTTGGTGTAAAACTTTGATTGATACTGTGTAGACCTCTATCATGTTTTGGTGTTTAACCTATTTGTGTTGTGTATTGAACATTCATCAGTTAAGATATTTCTTTCATTGTTAATAAAGTAAGAGTCAATCTAATTAAAATTAGACTTGTAATTCCGCTCCAACTACGATACTCTACGTTACACTCTAATACAAGATCTAACGAAGCCCCGTTCGAGGTCACCTCAGCATGACCCCTATGGTTAGCCAATCAGCGTGTCGCCTACGGAATCTTCGGTGTGGTTGATTCATTCGGAAGTGTAAACGGATAATAGTACGTCCCAAGATGTTCCGATTCTAGGCCAGAGGTCATGCTGAGGTGACCTCGAACGGGGCTTCGTTAGATCTTGTATTGGAGCGTAACGTAGAGTATCGTAGTGGAGCGGAATTACAAGTCTAATTTTAATTAGATTGAGTAAGAGTTCATCACTAGGAAAAGGTTGTGGAGTGAATTTCTATCTCCATTATAAAATGTTAACTTTTTTTTTATTTAATTTCAGTTCATTGGTGATGATGACTTCAAGGACATAGTTGTGACAGAAGAGGACTATTTACTTGATGAAGACTTTGACTTCGAAGAAGACAAATCCAAAGCAGAAAACCTGAAGATAGAGGTCATAAATGAAGCTGTGACGTACAATTGCTGTCCTAATGAAGGTATTACCATTTTACGTATGTTGTGTATGTGAATATTTTTAAAAGATATTATTTGTACAACACAACATTGTATTCAAAATTGATTTTTTCACACATCAGATCAATTTCACATTTTACCAAAGCTACAGTGCATGGTTTAAATCATGACCAAATCAAACGATTTTTAAATTAACGATAGAAGAAATCTAAGTATTGACAGAAAATACTTGAAAAATGCAGTTATTTCTGATATTTAAAATGATGTAGAAGGTCCACATTGATAATTTTATAAACTCTTGCAGCATAATGATACTAAAGGCCTTGCAAAACATGATAATTTCTGGAGGGGAAAAAATGATTGAGAAGTTAATTGGTAACAATAACAATGTGCCTGGTATTATTTTCACAAAGTATTTAAAGTATGTTGTAATTCTTAAATTTGAACACTGCCATTGGAAACTAACATTACATTTTTCAACATATCTCTGATTGGCTGATCTCAAATTCCAGAAGATTTTTATAATTCTCAGTTAACTTTTCTTATATCTACTATTACTTACTACTAAAAAATATCCATATACTTTTTTAACAGCATGCCGCAAAAAGAAACTGCAAAATGGGACATGCATAATATGTAAAGAATCAAGTTCTGGACACAAGGGATGTCGAGTTTGTGGTGGTGGTTACAAAAGAAAATGGCGAATCCATAACAACAGCTCTCTTCAACAATGATGTGGTGCATTTGTTTGGCATAACAGATGATGATCTAAAGGACAATGAAGTCTTCATTTGTGCATTGAGTGATTGTTTACCTGTCAACTTCAAAGCAAAGTGTATTGAGAACAGGCTGTACCAAATTGAAAAAAATCAGTGAATTGGATTATTTCAAAAGTGCCTTATCTTCCTAAAAAATGAGATAAAACAAGTATTATCCACAAATGTTACAATGTATGTAAACCATAATTACTTTTTTTATCATTTTAAGTTTGAACTCTGGAAAAGAAATATTCTAGACGAGATTAGTTTATGTAGCTTTAATGCAAAAAAAATGACGGGTTCATGGTAGTGAAAAAACTAGCAAGTTTGGTTCAGTATAACTAGACCAGTACAAATTTTTGAGTAAAGAAACTCGGAACATTGTTTTTGTTGTCATCGTGGTACACCAAAGAAACGCATACGACCATTTTTACTGGTCTAATAACAAATCAAACTTTCTAGTCGTGTTCATCAACACCTGCATAACTATTGTTATAAATGTTTTGTGCCAATTTACTGCATACTATATATATATATATATATTTTTTTTACATGATTTGTATTTTTTTTATTTCATTTTTTGTATAAGATCAGAAAAACTCTGTGAATTTGACTATTTCCAAAGTGCCTTATGGATTGTTAATGTTGTCAATGTCCATTTCAGTAGTCCCTAGTCTTCTTGAAAAAGGAGACTAAAACAAGTCATGTTCATGCATCCACTGATGTTATATATGTAGAAGATAAAATTACATTCCAGTAATTTTACATTCCAGTAATTTTTATATTACTTTCAGTTGGAACTTTGGATAGGAATTTTCTTTAGACAAGATTAGTTTATGTAGCTTTAATGCAAAAAAAAAAGACGGGTTCATGGTAATGAAAAAACTAACAAGTTTGATTCAGTATTAATTATACCAGTACAAATTTCTAGTTTATTAAGTTAGTAGTAGCTGCAAAATGGGACATGCATAACATGTAAAGAATCAAGTTCTGGACACAAGGGATGTCGAGTTGTGGTGGTGGTTACAAAAGAAAATGGTGAATCCATAACAACAGCTCTCTTCAACAATGATGTGGTGCATTTGTTTGGCATAACGGATGATGATCTAAAGGACAATGAAGTCTTCATTTGTGCATTGAGTGACTGTTTACCTGTCAACTTCAAAGCAAAGTGTATTGAGAACAGCTGTACCAAATTGAAAAAAATCAGTGAATTGGATTATTTCAAAAGTGCCTTATCTTCCTAAAAAATGAGATAAACAAGTATTATCCACAAATGTTACAATGTATGTAAACCATAATTACTTTTATGTCATTTTAAGTTTGAACTCTGGATAAGAAATATTCTAGACGAGATTAGTTTGTCGCTTTAATGCAAAAAAAAATGACTGGTTCATGGTAGTGAAAAAACTAGCAAGTTTGGTTCAGTATAACTACACCAGTACAAATTTTTGAGTAAAGAAACTCGGAACATTGTTTTTGTTGTCATCATGGTACACCAAAGAAACACATACGACCATTTTTACTGGTCTAATAACAAATCAAACTTTCTAGTCGTGTTCATCACCTGCATAACTATTGTTATAAATGTTTTGTGCCAATTTACTGCATGATTTATACATGTATTTGAGTTTTATTTTTTATTTCATTTTAAATGTTTAGTTTTTTGAGATTAGAAACATATCATTGTATATGAATGTAAAATCAGTTTTATGTAGCATCATTTTATCTCTTGCCTATATCAAAGGTTATATTATCAGATGAATAATTAAAAAAAATAAAGTTCATGGTGGTTGAGAAACTAATGTTAATAAGTATGGTTCAGTCTCACTTACAACAGTTCTGAAAACGATCTTATGCTTTCATTAGTAAGGTAATTTTTAAAGTAAATAATCTCAGAATATTGATCATTTCTTTTTTGTCATCGTGGGTACACAAAATAAATGCTTGCGACTTGTTTAACTTATCTAACTAATAGCAAACCAAGCAAGTTTCTAAATCACCATGATCTTCATAACATTACTTAAATGGCAATTTTTTTTATATGATGTGTATTAAGTAACATATATTATTGTACAGCTAGTCAGCATTCTACTTTATTAAGTATAGTTTTGTTTTGTTTTTAATTGTGTTTTTTTTTCAGATGTTAACCCCATACAATAAACTTGCATGAAATTGAAAACACCAGTGGTTATTCTCATTTCATCAGCATTTAGTATACGCAAAGTAGTTGCGGCCGATTTGATGCCTTGCATCAAAGTTTTCTTGTGATATCTTGTCATTGATATATCCGATAATGCCGATATCGTCGTTGACCCTGTTGTCTCAAACACTGGTCTAAGTTTCATGTACATGTTCGCGATCGGTCTTCGATGGAGTAGAACATGTAGGCTTTCCAGACTTCGTATGTATGTATGTATACATCGCTGTATTATTATAAAAAGAAACAAAGTGTAATATCTATATAGCAGGTAACGACATGGCGTGTTTGTGTTTACTTTCATTTGTTTACGAGTTTGGCGAGTCACCCCGTGGGAGGCCTCATCAGGTAACACAAACGTACGTGTGTTCGGTTTCGATGTACACAAACGTGTGTTCGGTTTCGATGTACATTTCAATAAAGCTAGATTAGACCCTATAGGCATCTATAAATCTTTATTACAAAATACATAAGATCAGCAAATACCATTGTAATTATAATTTTGTTAATTGCTTGCTTTCCATTCAAGAACAAACACTTTTTGAATAGTTTTAGCCTAGTTTTATATAGAAACTACATGTAAATACATGCATGTACAACATGTATTTGTAGGTCCACGCGTGGAATGCGTGGGTTCGTAACGTGCAGTCGATCGAGATCGAGCAATGCAACTTGACCGCTAAATTGTCGTTGTTTGAAGGAACGTGCACGTGGTGAAGAACGGACCCATGTGTGTTCGCTGACACGTATTTGGCGAGTCTTCAGTGCGTTCGCCATGCACGATGTTGAAGTTTGTTAGGGAAATTCCACTTTTTTTGTGCCTACGCATGCGTACTAGATTGTTTTGGCTCTGGGGCGGAACTACGGATTTCCCCCTCTCCGAAGAGGGGTTTTCTATTGTTTTTTAAAAACATGGAAATGTTGGGCATTTTTTATTAGCGGATATTTTCATAAGGATATATGTTCTACTATTCAGCAAAGTTTGGTACTTTATGACGATATTTTTTCACCCCAAAACATAATGGGGCTTTAATTATTTGAAATACGTTTATATTAAAGTAAAATAATAAGCTCAAACTTTTAGATGATGGTAAAAGTGTAAAGTAAGTAACTTTTGTTACTGAAGGAAATTACTCATTTATCTGCTCGTGATTTTTAGCCCACAATCATCAGGTGGTGGACTATTCAAATCGCCTTTTGTCAATGGTTGGTCCGTCCGTCTGTCACTCCGTCCATTAATAATTCCTGTTACCGCTTTTTTTCATAGACAGCACTGAAGGGATCTGTCTCAAATTTCATGTGTAGGTTTTCCTAGGGTCTAGTTAGGCATATTGCATTTGGGTACCAATCAGTGAACAAGATGGCCAACAGAACGCCATTTTGGATTTTTACAGTTGAAGTTTGTTACCACTATTTCTCAGAAAGTACTGAAGGGATCTGTCTCAAATTTCATGGACAGGTTTCTCTAAGATCCTAGTTGGGCATATTGCATTTTGGAACCGATCAGTGAACAAGATGGCCGATAGGATGCCATCATAGATCTAGACAATTGAAGTTTGTTACAGCTATTTCTCAGAAACTACTGAAAGGACCTGCCCCAAATTTTATGTGAAGGTTCCCCTATGTCCCTAGTTGTGCATATTTCATTTCTGGACCGATCGGTGGACAAGATCGCCGAAAAGACGCCATAATGGATTTTGACAATTGAAGTTTGTTACCACTATTTCTCAGAAAGTACTGAAGGGATCTGTCTCAAATTCCATGGACAGATCCTAGATTTGCATATTGAATTTTGGGACCGGTCAGTGAACAACATGGCCGATAGGATGCGCTCATGGATTTTTTAGCTCACCTGCCCGAAGGGCAAGTGAGCTTTATGCTATGGTGCAGCATCCGTTGTCCGTCCGGCCGGCGTCAACTTTTCCATTTAAACAACTTCTTCTCCAAAACTTGGAGACCTAGAGTCTGGGATAAAGGGCTACCAAGTTTGTTCAAATGAATGACCTTGACCTTAGTTCAAGGTCACAGTTGTCATAAAGGCTAAAATCTTTAAAAAGACTTCTTCTTAATAACAAAGAGGACTAGGGACCTGATATTGGGCCTGTGACATGCTGGGATCAACAGCTACCAAGTTTGTTCAAATGAATGACCTTGACTTTCATTCAAGGTCACAAGGGTCAATAAGGCTAAAATCTTTAAACGACTTCTTCTTGATAACCAAGAGGCCTAGAGACCTGATATTTGGCCTGTGATATGTTGGGATGAAGTGCTACTAAGTTTGGTCAAATGAATGGCCTTCAAGACCTTCATTCAAGGTCACAGGGGTCAAAAAGGCTAAAAATCTTTGAACGACTTCTTCTTAATAACCAAACAGCCTAGGGACCTGATATTGGGCCTGTGACATACTGGGATAGGCAGCTACCAAGTTTGTGCAAATGAATGACCTTGACCTTCATTCAAGGTCGCAGGGGTCAAATAGGTTGAAAATCTTTAATTGACTTCTTTTTAATAACCAAGAGACCTAGAGACTTGATATTTGGCATGTGACATGCTGGGATAAAGGGCTACCAAGTTTGTTCAAATGAATGACCTTGACCTTGATTCAATGTCACAGGGGTCCAATAGGCTTGAATTTTTTAAATAACTTCTTGATAACCAAAAGGCACAGGGACCTGATATTGGCCCTGTGGCATGCTGGGATCAAGGGCTACCAAGTTTGTTGAAATGAATGACCTTGACCTTCATTCAAGGTCACAGGGGTCAAATAGGCTAAAATCTTTAAAAGACTTCTTCTTAAAAACCAAAAGGCATAGGGACCTGATATTGAGCCTGTGTCATGCTGGGATCAAGGGCTACCAATTTTTGTTCAGAATTGAAAGAATAACCTTGACCTTCATTCAAGGTCACAGGGGTCAAATAGGCTAAAATATTTAAACGGCCTCTTTTTAATAACTAAGATGTAAAGGGGCCTCTAATGTGCTTAGGGATT
>NW_027188682.1:0-15635 GCF_041381155.1 Argopecten irradians | reverse complement strand
ATTCTAAACCGAACGTTTTGTATATAAGTAATTATGTCTAACAATATATCTTGAGAGCAGATTTATTTCATTTTCGTGAATTGGCGGCTTTAATTATACATATAAAGTTTTGAGAACCGCCATAACACAAATACATATATGTATCATTTAGTGGAGTGATATATATCGATCCATTTTTTCTGACAAAAAAACCCATTCAGCTTTCATACTGTACATGACTTGTTCATGTTTTGCTGAAATTCATTCATTAATTAGTGTCTTTATTTATAAAACAGATTATGCACGGATGTGAAGAAAAAACTGAGACTAGAGACTTCTTAGCTGATGTCACGCTGTGTTGTAATCTCTAACTGTATACTTCGCTGGTCAACATCGTCTCAATACGGTCTCATGAGAGGGGCCAGATTACGTAAGAAAGAGAAACTATCCACGGGAGTGAGCAAATTGACCATCATGTAATTTCAATTCACACTGTACACAGGTCTTGGCCCAATTTGTACATTACATATAGCAAGTGTATCATGTGTATGTATTTTTCAATCAGATTGATGTATTTATACTAGGAACAGTAATATTATTTACAATGGCATATCGAAAAAAGAACTATTCAAAAGCAAGGATTTATAAGTGAAAAACTAATAATTCCTTATCAAAAGTAATGCATAATGTCAGAAATGATATTTCTGATAATTGCTAGATTTCGGATATTCAATTCTTTGTGAGTTTTGGTCAATATCGACCATTATTTGATATACATATGATAATAATGATAATTCATATGACCAATAAACGTACTGCATCACTCTGTAGATGATTGCTTAAAACAGATATTTAGAATAGTTTGATATACTATCCAAATCTTTGCTTTAAAGAAAGAAAATCGCGTATATTGAACAGAACATATTCAAATGAATATCAGGATTACGAGCCGCACACATCTAATACGTATACAAGGTGATCCCTTTAGACTATTATTTTAGCATTAGTTCAAATGCAATACTTCGTAATATATTCATATAATCATATCATCATCCTAATTGGTCAAGAAGCTTATAGCTTAATCATACCGAGGATCAGGTATAATTGTGTGTGTGTATATAATATAGTTGTAAATTATCATAGCCCCATATCAGACATACATTATTTGTACTTTACACTACAAAACAGCCCACTGCCGGTAATGACGTCACAAGTTCGGTTATTCCCCCAAATCAGCAGTCGCATTAGTCGTTATACAGGTACAAAATGAGCAATTTTGAGGGAGGTATCTCGGTATAGCGGCCGATTTTTATGCGGTTTTGATATCATTGTCAGGAAATTTAACAGAATAAAATATCAAAATATAATTTTACCTTCCGTGTACAACATAAGCGAGTCAACATGAGCCATATGAGCGAGGTACTTCGACAGCGGTATCGTTGCCAAGACCAAGGACGTATATGAGACTTATAAATCCTTGCCCAGACGATTTTTCCTGAGATGTGCATAAGGCCATGCGATTTTTACGGGTTTTCTCTTAATTAATTTAAACGGCGCTTTAATTTCAGCTAAATTTAAGTGTCCGAATGAGAACCAGAGAGACAGCGATTGGCGATATATGACTGTTAATTAACTAAATCTGCCGATATATTTGAAATCTTCTGATCCATAGTACGTGTTTAGTGAATAAAAGGATAACATTAATTTATTAATTTTTAATTCATATATATCTAGAGATTCTGCACTATATGTGCACTACCTGTGATGTCAAATACCAGTACATGGTTTCGCTGGTAGATCGTCGTGTGACCAAGACAAGGGTCATACCTCTTAGCACAGGGAAATACCTACCGTGATCCAAGATGTCAAGAGTTTTTACACTTGGATACAATTGTAAGTGTAACAAGAAGTGAAATTATTGAACCTGGAATATTAAGCATGACATGATGGATGATTAAAAATACCTTTACCATACATATTGTTGTTGAACACCAAAATGTGCTATTCTAACAATTTAAACTAGATCATTTAAATAAGTAGAGATAATCACTCACCGTAGTCCACACCAGAATTACAAATCGAAACAAAATTTTTACAAAATTGCATCAGCAAATCAAAGTGTGAATTTTTTTCTATACAGAGACATCATCTTGTAAATCCTTGAGACATAAATAATTCAACTACTATTTAATGTTTATTTTTTTATAATATGATCATGTCCTAGCTATTATGTACGGTGTATTACTGCTTACCAGAATACATCGTCTAACCGATATAAAATTATTTCAAGGATGTATATACATAGAACTCATCATCACAATCTTTAATTGTGAACGAAAAGTTGTATCTAAATTGAAATCATAAATGTTTATCTGTACATTCGTACATCTGAGTTTAATGTAGCAGTGGAGCTCCGATAATCTGGATAATACCACACGTACAATAACCGTACTAAAGTTTGATCTTCTATCGAAAACCAATGTACCATAACTGACTGCACACGCTACATTTTGAAAAAAGTCTACAGGTAAACGCCTGTGGCTTTGATCTGGGGCAGCCGTCGCTATGACAACACATACGTGTCAAGCTGCAGTGGTTATATTTGGACATTTTTCGGCACGTGGCGACATACGTCCTTGCTTCCGATGACCAGTTAGCCGGCCGGACACAGGTAAATCTGTCTATCACAGCGGGAGGCTGAAGAGTGTAGTCTGCGGATGAGGGTTGCACACATTTATCTTAAAATAAAGGTCATCTTCATTACACAATGAGTATTGAGAAACCGATTAAGTTCTTGTTGTTCACATATAGCACCATAATTAGAGTATTCAGCGAAAGGAGTTACCTAAATTACTAAAACAACATGTCCCAACCTCTGACACTGGCACGTCATTAACGCACCGATTACATAAAAGGAATTTGTGGTAATTGAAACTTATTAATGGCCAGTGTCAAGCTATCTTTTTTATCGCTATTATGAATAAACACTTAGATGTCAAATGATTTCGTGAGAATTTAGGAGGGTAATTATTGGTCACAAATCTAAATGATAATTTATTTTATTTCGTAATTTACAAAATTAATCTAAAAGGTTTTCAATAGTTACATAGAATTGTAAAGCATTCTACCCTTAGATTATGTACACTAGTACAAATACATGTACTTTAACTTAGTAGATACTGTGTTTCAATCGAGTTTGTAATAGCCAAAGAATATCTTCTCACTGGCGAATGTGGGTGTGAAATCATCTCTTTTGTAATATAAAGTATATTTGAAATGTTGTAATTTGCACTTATGGACCGTAAGGTCCACGGAATAAATTGAATTAAATAGGAGAATTGAAAAGTGTGAATTTAGTGCTTATTAGTGGTCGTTGGGACGATGTTCGATATTTTCGGTAACATTACGCCAATATAAAATAAGATACAATGCAAAATATTTTCAGATTTTCTTTTACTCCGAGACATTACGATAGCAATATTTAGTGCACTCAATCCAGTGACAAAGCGGGGAAACCCATATCGATCGTAAACAATCGTTAAGCAAGATGGATAACTTATAATCTTTTGAAATTCTCTGTAATGTGCACAACTTTTATGACATACATGTTAATACAGAAACAAGACCCGAGTGTGCTTGTATTACAATGGAACACATTTTGTCAACATCGCTTATAAATGTACAGTTAATATTTGAAATTAAGAAATACAATTCACTTATAGTTATAATAATATGCATATTCAGTACATGTATTTAGAACCATGCATACCGGTAAATATTTTGTTCAATCTACTATACATTTTGTGGATTTAACTCGGTATATTCATTTGTTCACAGCACGTTTCTATTTCATCATCTGTAAATATTTTACGATGATTGGATAAGACGTCATAAGTTGTAATATCTTGTGCCTAATCCCTTTGTATTTATCAAGGTAATACAAAATATGTAATTCCTCTGTACACCAGAGCGAAATTCACAAATAATTACAAATGTATTCATCTTTCAGATTCTTATAATTAAAGTATCATTTTGTTGGCTGCTACTGTATAGGATGCCGAATTTACGGCAGTGTCTAACTGAAAATCGAAAATCAAATAATGGATTTAAAAACAATATACCGTATTTCTGTATTATCTGTTACCTAGTAAATGGACAAAAACGAACGATCAGTAAGAAAATGTCAGTACAGATTCAGCTCAGGGAGGTTGACACGTGCAGTAAAAACTTATTTCTGCCATTATAACACACATACACACACACATATTTATATACATTAATAATTTATTTAGGTCAGTCAACAAACATTTTTTGACAGAAATTTATAACAAACAGTATCTCAAATGAATCAATACCTTGCCAAAACAAAACAAAACCAGTTACAAATCAGCGAACATACGACCGCTGCCGACAACCAACTTTACAGGTAAATTTTAGCCATTCGCCATGATCCCTGCTGACACTCGGTGACCGATCGTGCTACGATCGCGGGGGATCGCGGAGGTCATCGCAACACGCGATGGTCACGAGGATACTCGGTGACGGAACCTCGGTGATACATCGGCCCATCGCGGGGGATCATCGCAACCCTTTGATGGTGACGACGCGTCGCGCCAGATCACCGTGATGGGAGGATAATCAATGATTTTAATGGACCGATCTGTAGGAGTAGGAGAGATACAGAGACCCTAGTTAGCTATGGAGAGGAACTTCGCAGGCTAGCAGGATTAGCTTTTCCCAATTTAGCATTTATTGCCAGAGAAACAACTATAGTAGATCAGTTTATTATGGGTCTAAATAGTTTTGAGATGATGAAACATGTTCAATTTAGACACCCTACTACTCTGGAAGCTGCTATAACAGCTGCCATTAAATTTGAAGCTTTTGAAAATGAACAATTAGCAGTGAGGAAACCTAGGTCTTTTGTATATACAGAACATGCTCATGTACAGGCTTGTAGGGACACAGGGACACAGTCATCTAGCGAGCAAGAAAGAGACTTAGCCTCTCGGTTGCTTGAAGGATTTGAGAAGCTAGGCAAGCAATTAGCTGAATCAAGGGGATAATCCTAGGTTTAGGAAATGTTTCAAATGTGGTGAAATGTAGCACATGAAGAAAAATTGTCCAAAGGAAGTAGATTCTAACTCAACCGTTCAAAAAAAAACATGTAGAGGTCGAGCATGAGCCCGCACGTTTGACAGATTGTACGGAAATAAATGAAGAGCTGGTAAATAATTTCCGGAAGGGCCTCATACTAAAATAAGTATAAATTCTATAGTGTCTGGTTGTCATTTCCTGGATGGTTCAGTTATGGGCAGGAACTCTAGGTATCTGATAGACTCTGGATCGTCAGTAACAATATTCACTGATGAGTTATATTTTGCACTACCTGAAGATAAGCGTCCACCATTAAAGATCCTGTAAGACTTATGTTGTATTCATGCAACTGGAAATGAATTACAAGTGTGCAGGGATAAAGGCTACATTCCAGATCAAAAAAGGTCGTTTAGGTCTATGAGCAGGAAGCTATTGTAGCTAAGTTAGAAGGATTTAAATGGCATAAAATTGGGAAATTGATTTCCTTTTCAAAGCATGATTGGGAAATAAACTTTTTTGGCATAAAACCATAAAGTTAGCAGGTCAGAAAGTGTGATTTGGTCACTAACGGTTATCTACTGGTTGTGCTCGTATTAGGGTTGTTGATTCTGTAAAAATACCCCCCAGCTCAGAGGTTATATTCTGAATGTATATGTAGATGGAGTTTCTACAGGGCACAAGGGTAAGTGAAACACAGGGACTTGTTGAGGGCCAATATCGTATGTAGTTAATCAGGTGTTTGTTAATGGCCAGAACACCCCGGAGACCAAGTGATATGTATCTCTGTCCTCAATCTGATCAATTTGAGTGAAAACACGGTAGTTTGGAGTATAAATTCCATTGGAGACGAAGTATATTCCCTAGATTGCCAGGTAGATAAAACGCAGGAGCTTCCAGATCATTTAAAAACCATTAGTTGAGAATGTTTCACTCCAAACTCTCCAAAGTTGAAAAACTCGAAGTCGTCAAATTAGGTCAGACCAGTATTGTTGAACACAAGGTCGATACAGGTTAAAATACCAGCTAGACGCTTGTCCCCAGCTCAAAAAGATATAGTTGAAATAGAATTGGACAAAAGCTTAAGGTTAAAATTATCAGACCTAGCTCTAGTCCTTGGTCTGCCCCAGTTGTCCTCATCACTAAAAAAGACGGGTCGATAAGATTTTGTATTGACTATAGACAATTAAACTTCATTACAAAGAAGGACGCATACCCACTCCCTAGATGATGCACTCGACACTCTGTCAGGGGCGCAGTGGTTCTCCACCCTTGACCTTGCCAGTGGGTATTGGCAGTGTAAGATGGCTGATGAAGATAGGGAGAAAACAGCATTCAGTACGCATAAAGGGCTACATGAGTTCAATGTTATGCCTTTCGGCCTTTGTAATGCTCCGGCTACCTTCTCAAGGTTGATGCAACTCACCCTAGGTCAGCTTAACTGGGCCAAATGTCTCTGTTATTTGGATGATGTTATAGTCTTTGGTAACACTTTTGATGCTGCTTTAAACAATTTAAAGGAAGTTTTTCAATCTTTTAGGAGGCTAATCTCAAGCTAAGAAGTGCTCACTGTTTCAAACAGATGTCTCGCATTTGGGCCATATTGTGTCTGATAAGGGGATAACCTGTGACCCGAGTAAGGTCAAGGCTGTTAGCGAATGGCCTGTACCTGGCAATATCACTGAGGTTAGGAGCTTTTTGGGATTAGCAGGTTACTACCGTAGGTTTATCCCTAGTTTCTCCACTATAGCATCTCCATTAACCAAGTTGACTAGGAAAAACAAGAGGCCCATGGGCCTTAACGGTCACCTGACACCCAATAGTAATTTGTCATTTAAGGGCCAACATAATGGCTATGAGGGACTTTAACACACGGTGTGTTAATTTTTTCCCTCCTGTATTCAACACAGAAGCTGAAGTAAATATGAACTGATGTTGATGAAACTCTGTATGCAATGAGGTTTTGGATGAATTTGCGTACTGGAACAATTTATCATAACTTACATATGGTTGTTATTTTTCTTTCTAATTTTATCATCCTATGGTCAGGTGACCTAAAAATTTAAGCCATTTGGACCCCACTGGGCTCCACCCCTCAGCCTTTGGGGATGAGACAGGGTCAAAATGACATAATAGCAAAATGTCCTCTTGTGGTTATAATGTGAATCAAAAGTTTGAACAATTTCCAGTAGAAAATAAACAAAATATACCCAAGACGTATTCAATATAAACTATTGCAAACTTAGCCTCCTCCCCAGGGGCAAACAAAGAGGCCAAGGGTTATAAAATTCACAATTCTGATAAAGCACCACAATATCTTTAGAACACAAGGTCCAATAATAGCATTATTACAAAGGACATGAACTCTATTATATAGTTACCGTCGAAAAATTCCCTTTTTCAAACTCATCCTAGATCTTGTTGATATCAGGCTACATAAGAGTTTCATCAAAATCAGTTCACATTTACCAGTTATCTTGTTCACAAGCACAATGATAAAATTAGAACAAAGTGCAATAACTTGTACGTTACTGTCGTAAAATTCCCATTTTTTTCGTACGAAATCTTGTTGATATAAAGGCTACATACAAAGTTTCATCAACCTCGGTTAACATTTACTCAAGTCATCATGTTCACAAAGTAAAGTTAACGCACGATGGACAATAGGCTATTGCAGTAGGTCACTATGACGTATGGTCAGGTGACCTAAAATAGTAACAGTGACCTTGACCTTGACCTGGCAATCCTGAAATTGTATCTTGTCGAAAATATTATGGTCCTTTAAATTTGTGTGAAGTTTGATCAAAATCACTCAAGGAATGAAGCCGCTAGAGCACTGAAAAGGATTTTCTTAAAATAGTAACGGTGACCTTGACCTTGACCCTGCAAACTTGAAACTCAAATGTTTTAAGTCCTTTGTATTTGTGTGCAGTTTGATCAAAATCACTCAAGGAATGAAGCCGCTAGAGTACTGACAAAGAAATTATCTAAAAATAGTAACAGTGACCTTGACCTGAGTCTGGCAATATTCACACTCAAACGTGTCCGAGATATTATGATACTTTGTCTATGTGTGAAGTGTGATCAAAATCACTCAAGGAATGAAGCCGCTAGAGTGCTGATAGGGATTTTCTAAAAATAGTAGCAGTGACCTTGAACTTGACCCAGCAACCCTGAAACTCGAACTCGTCCGAGATCTTGTTAATTTTAAGCTACATACAAAGTTTCATCAATCTCGGTTCACATTTACTCAAGTTATCGTGTTCACAACAAAAAAATTAACGCATGACGGACGACGCACGACGACGAACAAAAGGCTATCGCAATAGGTCACCATGACCTATGGTCAGGTGATCTAATAAGCATTTTGTTTTGGACGATGAGTGTGACAAATCGTTTGTCAAGCTTAAAGAGCTGCTTACCAGCGCTTCGGTTCTGAGTTACCCCACTAGTAATGATCCCTTTATATTAGATACAGACGCAAGTCTGACAGGTTTGGGGCTGTTTTGTCCCAGGTTCAAAATGGGGAGGAGAGGGTAATAGCTTACGCTAGCAGGGCTCTGAACCGCTCTCAGCAAAATTATTGTACTACGTATAGATAGTTGTTAGTAGTTGTTACGTTTGTAAAATTCTTCAGACACTTTCTGTGGGGGAGACCCTTCGTAGTACGCACTGACCAATGACCATGCCTCATTAGTGTGGCTCAAGAATTTCAAGGAAATTGAAGGGATGTTGGCCCGATGGTTAAGTGTACTGGATATGTTTGACATGAGAATAGAACATAGACCTGGTAGTCAGCACATGAATTCAGACAGCTTATCTCGCGCTACCAGTCACAAGTGTAAATGTGAAACATGCCCATCTTGCTATCCTCAAGATCAGAATCTTCGCCAAGACAGTAACGAGTCTGCAGAGGCTTGTTTGTTTGTTTGTTTGTTTGATTAATTAACGTCCTATTAACAGCTATGGTCATGTAAGGCTGATGTTCACCAAGTCTCACACGAGACTGCTGTGGATTCTCTAAACTCTTGGTTACAAACTTGGGGAAGTGACACACTATTAGAGTGGCAGAGTAATGATCCTGTGATAGGTCCTTTCTTAAAACTGAAAGCGGAAATTCTCAGAAACCCACTAAATCTGAGGTACCTGTATTTCCACCAGGAATTGTCTCCCTTTATATGTGGGAACTACTCCATATAGGAGATGATGGGGTTTTATATATATAGAGATAAACGCCCTCAACACACCCCCAGCCAAGGGACACAAACAGATTATAGCTCCAGCCCGTAACAGGGATGAGGTGTTACAGTATCTGCATAATTTTAAAACATCAGGTCACTTGGGCAGGGCCATTACATCCATCAGAGGCGGTGTCTGGTCCATTAGAAAGGATAGCGATAGACATCATGGGTGGGGTCCCCGTAACTGCAAATGGAAATAGTTACATCATAGTGGTCAGTGATAATTATTCAGAATGGACTGAGGCCTATGGCCTAACATGCAGCTTTGACAGTTGCTGTTAAGTTAGTTACTGAATTCATTTGTCGGTTTGGTGCACCAAGGTATATACACTCTGATCAGGGGAGAGAATTTGAGTCAGATCTCTTTTTAAACTATTTGTTCGAACTAGGTATAGAGAAAACTAGAACGACACCGTACAGGCCAGAGTCAGATGGCCATGTAGAAAGGTTTAATAGGACTTTGATCCAGATGTTGTCCTCTTTTGTGAACAAGCAAATGGATGATTGGGATGATCACTTACCTTATGTGATGATGGCTTATAGGTCCAGTAGAAATATTAGTACAGTGTGCACCCCTAAATTAGTCATGTTGGGTAGGGAGACACCTTGTCTCCTTGATATGATGGTCGCGTTACCCCCAGGCTCTCAGGAGATATGTACAAACCATTATGTTCATTGGTTACAGGAAGCTTTAGGAAACTGGGTGAAGCTGCGAAGCGTCAAAAAACTTACTATGATAGGGATGTAAAGGAGAGGGATTTCTCGGAAGACAGTTTTGTCTGGAGATAGTATCCCCCTGCAATAAACAATAAATTAGGGCAGGGTTGGACGGGCCCTTATAAGGTGTTACGGAAGCTGTCAGATGTAAACTACAGTCGAGAGTGTCTGAGCGACCCCCTGTATGTAGCGACTCCCTGTCTTATGTGACCTTACTTGAGACCCCCCAACGTATTTTGCTATACATGTATAATGGGTCTGTTTTCAGCGACTCCCTGTCTTACGTGACAAGCGACCATGTTTTTACAACCCAAACATCATAAAAAGTCTGTCTTGAGCGACTTTCCATTCGCCTGAGGCCATAATTATGATAGATAAAGAGTTGTGAACATCGAACTAAACATCGACTGTTGACTACGATAAGAGTACATTACTGTGTAACCAGTTTTGACGGATCATGAAAGATCGTTTTTTTTCAACAAAATTTTGCCTTAAACTATTAAAAAGGTTAAAAATCATTCAGATATATCTCAATACTAAACAATGGTAAACATTGGCAATTAATAACGGGACACATTAAATAAATCGGCATGTTTTATTTTGCCTACCGTATCATCATTATGGCTTAGCGTGGGTGACTCTCTTCTTGTTTTGTACATGGCATTTACGACCAAACATAATTTCGTTCTTTGATATGAGTAATCAGTCATTATAACTGCCTTCCCATAGTCAGAAACCCTATATTTTCTTCATAACACCCCAAAAAATCTTGTAAAAACAAATGCACACGACTTGGGCTTCTGTAATGGCCGCCATTGAGTAGCAGTGTACAGTAGATTTGTAAAATTCAGCAAAATAAAGTCCAGGTTTTAAAATGGTACCTCTACTGTACAGTAGTTATGTTGTTGTTGTTTTTTTTAATTTACACAACATCTGCAATTGTTTTGCAATGGTTGTTTTCTGACAAGTGTGATTTTTGTATTTTTTTTCAAGCCTGAAAAACCATGACACACAAATATTTTTTTAATTGCAAAAAAATGAGATTTTTAACCCAAAATTGCACCCCCTCCAGATAGAATTTTTTTCTTGAACAAAGTTTAAAACCAAGCATCAATGTATGTCTGCTTGTAATTTATAACTAGATCTAAATGATTTTTAATTTTAAAAAAATAAATAATTTTAATTTTTTTTTTAAATTTTTATATTATTATTTTTGATTTATCTTTTAAAAAATCAGGTAATTGATATATTTATAATGAAGAATAAATTAACAGACAATTAAAGACAGATTTTTGTACAGTGATGTTGCGGATGAACTTGGACTGTCTTAAGTGACTCCCTGTCTTATGTGACTTTTTTGTAATGGTCCCTTGGAAAGTCACATAAGACAGTCTCGACTGTATGAAATAAAGAAAACTCCAGGGGCGAAGCCAATAGTAGTTTATACAGATCATCTAAAGCCATATCAGGGTAAAGGAACTCCGGAGGTATGGGAAACCAATGATATGGGGCCGCAGACTCCAAATGAGATCCCAGAGAGGTGTCCAAGGGAGTTAATCCAATCACCTGATAGGAACATAGTTAGTAGTCCAAAGGGGTGGTTCCGACTCCAACTTGTGACAGTCTAGGGGAGGTAACCCCCAGATTCACCAGAACAGGCAGGCGAATAATTCCTCCTAGAAAATATAGCCCATAATATATATATATATATACATAATATATGCAAAGGAATATGTTTAGTCAAAATTCCTGGAACATTAAGATAGATTTTAAATCAAATAAGTTAAATCTTATATAGCTAATATTGGTTTTTTGGTGGAAGCATTTTACAATGCTGGCCATGATAAACTATGATTACTCATTCCAAATTAAATAATAATGATAAACAGGGGAAAAAATGGAAACTTATGAGGTAAGCGTCATGGTCATGCTGACTGGGATTTTTTCTCTTCAAAGAAAATGTCAGACTGTTTGGACATTGCTGTGCAGGAGGAGGAGATGGACTTCCTTAATGATGATTTGGAGGAACGGGGGATGGCCTGTCCAGTGGCCGCCTGTGGGGACAGAATGTACCCGACGTACAGTCAGCTTGCCCGGCACTGGGCTCTGAAACACCTACCTACAACTTTGGTCCATACATGTCCTCTCTGCAAATTTAGACATCACAAGAGGAATCAAATAAGGAGGCACTTGGTGTCAAGGCATCATAAGACACCAGCGCAGGCATTACAGCTATATGGAGTAAGTCATGGGGGATGCACCAGTCCAAACGTTGGCCACCGGAAGGGGCAAAGGTGCCGAGGAGGGGCGTAACCACCCGACTTCACAGTGCAAGAGTGAACGCGCAGCAGCAACGGGAGACTATTTCGATGTTCTGGGAACGTCTGTCGCGCGTTCATGTGGTGGCGCGGAACCAGGAGGTTGCCGGCACACTCCTGCGTGATAGTAGCCGGTGGTATCATGACGTGGCACCCGGAGTCACGTACGCTCCGGTAGAGGAGGACTTTTCCCAATTTCAGGATTATTAAGAGAACTTTATTTATAAAAACTTTCTAGTTGTTTGAATTGTTTTAGGGAGGGGAAGGTTTAAAGGATTTCTTTCTTCTTCAATACCATGTTTTGTGTTCATATATATGTAATTGTTGTAAAATATCATCTTGTCTGTTTAATTTTAGTACATATTTTTGTATTATTCAATGTTTAAACTGTGCACATTTATTAAATATCATTGTACCCAAAGCACATGTAGATAAATACTGCAGCTGGTAGATTGTGTTTATACCCTGCCTGGAAATGTGGTGCACTATCCTGCGAGATAGTGGAATGTGTATTTTCCTATGAGGATTCCTGGGTTCGGAATTGATGTTGTTGTATAAAATAGTTATCTTTAGCGTGTGGACAGCCTAATATTTAAAATTTTATGTGGGGCTCTGCTGGCTGTCCTCTGATGATACCAGTTTACACCTGCTGTTATATACTTATTATTACATAATTTGTTTTACAACCAATCTATATATGAATGAAATATAATGATTTTCAACTGATTACACCGAACCGGCGTTCAATAATAAACCTTGTGTTTATATTGCAACGTGTTCGAAGTTTATATTGCACGCTTTCCATGGGATTGTTTTTATTTTGCACGAGTACGAATATGTAATATATTGCCACGGGCTTCTTTAATTTGCTCTTTAGGAACACGCTTCGTGGTTTGTTGTTTTTGTTTTGTAGGAAAAGAAAGGAAAGAAAGAAAACTTCGTTGGAAAGGAAGGATTGGAGGAAATTGCGGATGTAAGAGTAAAAGAGTAGAGTAAACAGTGAGGTAGTAACAGTTAGTAACAGTGTAGTTACGTTATTTATGACGTCAACTAAGGTTTTTTTGTTTTCCACGCTCAATATTTCGCGGCTGGATTTATTAGGATCTCGAAATCTAGCCACGTCATTGTAGAAGACGTTTTACTGTTGGCCCCCGAGTTTTGTAGGTAGGTAAAGGACGGACACGGGTTGTAATGTATTGGATCCATAAGGATGCAAGCAGAGGGGTGTCTTATTAATGTGAGGGGGGGAGGAGTGAAAACTCCACTATAAGTACCATACTAAACCGGTTGTTATTAATATAACAGTTTGTGTTAGTTATTTGTGAAGTACGTAGGCTATACGTTTTCAATCTTCTAATAGGGATTTTTAGGTTTTTTTCCGTTACGATACGGTGGTGGTGTGTTTGATTTTGTTATAGTGGTATTTGTCGCGTCGTTTTATTCGTTCTGATGTTTATAAAATAATATTATTTCATCTGAAATAACTGGGTTTGTGATTTATGTAATATAAACAATTATCCCTTGGTTTCTGTGCACCCTAGTTCAATAATATTTTAACCCCTCGGTGCATTGGTAATCAACTCAACTGTTATATTGCAATCGGCCTTTTAGCTCTAGTGCAAATATAACAATGTTGTTGATAAACCATCTCACTCGGGTTAAATATTATGAACTAGAGCACAATAACCCATGAAATATTTGTATAATATACAATTAGCGTCGGGGTCTTTTAAGTGACAAGGTCCGATG
This sequence comes from Argopecten irradians, assembly GCF_041381155.1. Classification (NCBI taxonomy): domain Eukaryota; kingdom Metazoa; phylum Mollusca; class Bivalvia; order Pectinida; family Pectinidae; genus Argopecten; species Argopecten irradians. The sequence goes on along the minus strand of NW_027188682.1, from coordinate 1,537 downwards.
GTATTCCTGTAGGAAATCACATTGTAGATTTGGATCTAAGGTATTTTTAGCATTTGGCATCGGTAATACACAAGGGAGATTTATGATTTGTGTGTTTGTTTGATTAATTAACGTCCTATTAACAGCTATGGTCATGTAAGGACGGCCTCCCATGTATGCAGTGTGTTGCGTGTATGTTGTGCGAGGTACGTGTTTTGGGAGACTGTGGTATATTCATGTAGTGTCTTCTTGTATAGTGGAACTGTTGCCCATTTTATAGTGCTATATCACTGAAGCATGCCGCCGAAGACACCAAGCAACACACCCCACCCGGTCACATTATACTGACAACGGGCGAACCAGTCGTCCCACTCCCTGTATGCTGAGCGCTAAGCAGGAGCAAAAACTACCACTTTTATAGACTTTGGTTTGTCTGAAGCATGTTCATATGACAATTATATTACAATTATAAAACATACTGTGTCAGAGTGAATACGGGTACATGAATATGGAATATATTGATAAATAATCTCAGATGATAAAATTTTGAGCTTAAAATATTGTTAAGTTCTATCATCTTGTGGAGTTTGATTTTGATTTTTCAAATTGTGTGTTCCAGCAATGATTGTTGGCTGTGTTTTTTCATGAAGGCCTTTTTGGCATTTTTCTGCCATGGACGCATGAATTTGTTAATACGTTTATATTCATGTTTTGAATTTTTGAACTGTCAGTGTACCAAATGTGGGCATTTGTCTTTTTAAGGGAGGGCGAATGTAAAATGATTTATCCGTACTTCCGCTCGGTGATTTTGTTATGTCCTGCGTGCCATTTGTTATGGGGATTTTCCCGATTGGGAATCCCGTTTCCGGTTCATACTTATGTAAATTTTGATTGGCTGTTATTTTTGATACCTAGTCCGCTCACCTGTATAGCTTGAGCACGTGCTGTTCATGGCATATTATTAAATTTGGGTATATAGCCAGGTGTTTTAGCTTAGTATAGCGAGTTCTGAGGGAAGCTTTCATGTAGCTGGTCAGCTCCATTCTCTCTCTATCTTCAAGGTAAATATCCCGATATTATGTAGGATTTTTTGGCCGTAGTCCTCAAAATTACTCCGGTTGGGTGGTTGTATTCCATGTAGACAGCGCTAGGCAGTATTTAAAATGTGGCAAATGTTAATATAATGAACCCCAGGGTCGGGCGAAGGGTGGTCGTGGGAGTAGAAAATATTAAAATATACTGTGCTGTAGTTGCTCAGCTTAGGCCTGTATTGTCTTGGCCATGTTGTCTCGCGGGTGAAATGCGTTATTTGTAAATATTCTGTGATGTTCTGTATTTCATCTCCATGTTTAGCCATTGTGTCTTGTTTATAATAAAATGTTGAACTTTATGAATTGTGTTGTCGTCCGTTGACATGTAGACCTAGCCAGTAAAAGTCGAGACCGAACCACAGAGTTGACAAACCTATAAAAATCCACTATACAAAAGTTAAAGGGTTAAATTGCATATCGGTGACGAACACTGAAACTTTTACACAATAAACATTCCCCATATTATT